>NC_028644.1:34150566-34237928 GCF_001406875.1 Solanum pennellii
ATGAGATGAGGTCACTTGAGAAGAACGACACATGGGTGATGACTGAGCTACCTGCAGGGAAGAGATCTTTGCTGAACAAGTGGGTGTTCAAAATCAAGACTGAACCAGATGGCAAAAGAAGGTTCAAGGATCGTTTAGTGGTTAAAGGATATTCACAAAGGAAAGGTATTGATTATGCTGAAATATTCTCTCCTGTTGTGAAGTTAACCTCTATTCGAATTCTGTTGAGTGTTGTTGCATCGGAGAATTTGCATCTAGAGCGAATGGATGTAAAAACAGTATTTTTACATGGAGATCTGGACAAAGAGATCTATATGCAGCAACCAGAAGGATTTGTGGTTCCAGGCAAGGAACACATGGTGTGCAAGCTCACCAGGAGCTTGTATGGACAAAAGCAAGCACCAAGGCAGTGGTACAAGAAGTTTGACTGCTTCATGACCAAGAGTGAATTCTGCAAAGCTGAAAAGGATCCTTGTTGTTACTTCAAGAAATACACTGATTCATATGTCTTTCTACTGTTGTATGTGGATGATATGTTGATTGTAGGATCTAGTATGAGGGAGATTGACAATCTGAAGACAAGGTTGTCTGCAGCATTTGAGATGAAAGATTTTGGTCCAGCAAAACAGATTTTGGGGATGACGATTTCTCGGGATAGATCTGATGGCACTTTAAATCTATCTTAGGAGTTGTACATTGAGAAGGTGCTGAGCAGATTCAGGGTTAATGATGCTAAACCCAGGACTACTCCATTGGCAAATAACTTTAAATTGTCAAAGGAGCAGTTACCCAAGACTGCCGAGGAGCGTGATCACATGGCACTTGTTCCATATGCTTCAGCAGTTGGTAGTTTGATGTATGATATGTTCTGCACTAGACCTGATATAGCACATGCAGTGGGAGTTGTTAGCAGGCACATGGCGAACCCTAGGAAAGAGCATTGGGAAGCTGTGAAGTGGCTTCTGAGATATCTGAGAGGTACATCCAGTACTTCACTTTGTTTTGGCAACGGCAAGGTGACTCTACAAGGTTTTGTTGATGCTGATCTTGGTGGGGATGTTGACTCGAGCAAGAGTACATCCGGGTACATTTACACTATAGGTGGAACAGCAGTGAGTTTGATGTCCAGGCTTCAAAAGTGTGTTTCTCTTTCATCTACTGAAGCTGAGTATGTGGCAATAGCTGAAGCTGGGAAAGAGATGATATGGCTGGCAGATTATCTTGAGGAATTGGGCAAGAAGCAGAGCGAGAAGATTCTTTACTCGGATAGCAAGAGTGCCATACAGTTGGTGAAAAATCCAGTCTATCATTCAAAGACAAAGCACATCAGAAGGCGATACCATTTCACTCGCAGGGCAGTGGAGGATGGTGATATGTGCTTGGAGAAGATAGAGGGTGCAAAGAACCCGGCAGACATGTTGACGAAATGTGTTGATGTTGGGAAACTGAGGTTATGTAAAACCTCGGTTGGTCTTCTGTACTTGTTGCTACAGATGTTGCGGTGCGGTAAAGATGCTGATGATGAAGAGATCTTTTTTGAGAATGTATTTTTTGGAAGACTGAGTCAGTCTCCAAGTGGGAGAATTGTTAGGTAGTGGAGCCTGATTAATTTTAGGCTTTCCTATTTATTCTCTATTTTAGGCTTTCCTATTTATTCTCTATTTTAGGCTTTACTATTTATTCTCTGTAACCAAAAATACTCTGATTTATTAATATAAATATACCTCACCGTCGTGGAAGTTTACTCACGGGGTGTTACCACGAAATATTGGGTTTTCTCTTTCTCTCTCTAGATCTCATCTCTTTCTCTTGAAAGTTCTTTTGTTCTTCATTCATCTAGTGTGTGTGCGTGAATTCGATCCTAACACATTTCATCTTACTTTAACAATATATACCAACACATATTCATAAGTGAACTCATCAACATATAGTATCGGCAATATGTAATTTCATCAAATACATATCATATATCATTATAAGCATAAACATGCATAATAACATCCTCCTTAGACTCCCCTCAAGTCTAACTAGTGCGATGCATAGATAGAGTTTGATACCCCTACCTAGGCTAAGGTAGACCCCTTAGGTTATCCTAGTTAGAGTTCAATCCTTTAATTCATTTTACCTTTTTGGGAACATTTTTCTCTAATCGACACAGACCACATGAGGTAGTGGGGAATCCGGTGTTGTAAAACCTTACACATATGGAAGGTGTTCTACCGGCCAAAGTAAAACCTAACATGAGCAAAGCTTTCTAAGTGGATCCACTAGCTAGTATTCCTATGGTGGAACATAGTTCAAGGACTAGGTGATAGGTATAATCCCTTTACATGCCACTTGGAACTTGGGTTCCTCTCATGGGAATATATTAGGTGAGTATCCCTCATTGGGTAGTCAGCGCCACATTTAGAACTATAGGGTGAATCTTCCTCTATGGGAAGTCATCACCTCCCATTGTTAAGTTCACTCGCTGCTAAGCTAAGTCCCTTTATTGAAATGTCTTTAAGCCTTTAATTATCAATCATAGCTTAGTTTAGGTTATAGGGTCTAACCCTTATATAATCATTATCATCATCAATAGCTCAATTAGAATTGCGTGAGTATAAGTCCTTTCATTACAATTCATACAAGTTTCATATCATAATATGGCACATTGATAGTCATCACCATTCTTATAACCCATACACCTTAATCAACCTCACCACATAGTCAAGACATTTCAATTTAACATCATACCATCCTATACATCCTAAAATAAGGCTTACTCAAATATAATATAATTGCTTAATTACAATTAACCACAATTGGAAGTAAATGATAGAGATCATTAGACTTACCAAGTCTCCTTCATAGTTCATCATCAAGGTCTTACCATAATCCCTCAATTAAATCAAATTTAGGGTATAAAACATAATAATCCAATAATCAACATGATAACAAGGCTAGGAGAATCACTACATCACAATTCAATACTAGATCATAACTTAAGACAAGATACTTAGGTCAATTAAATTTCTAAACTAGATCATTATCTCAAGAATTAGAATGACAGACTAAAATTCACTCTAAATTTTTCATGATTAATGTAACCACATCAATTAATACCAATCCAAACTAATAACCAAGAAAATTTAATCAATTTCGACCTAATTCATGTCAATATCCAACCTAGGGTTAAGGGTTAAGGATCATCATCTACAAACTATACCAAATTATCAAGATATACTAAAATAAATTTAGAATATATGTTAACATATTCATATTATCAAATATAAAACATAAACAATTCAATTCATAACCCTAATTTCCAGATTGAGAAGAACCTACATGAAAACCCAACTTTTGAAAATATTTTTAAGGAACCCTTTGAGGAAAGAGGTCTCAAGGATGAATTATATCTCATACCTCACCGTTTAATTACGATTTGATGGTGAAATCTTCCCTTTTCAGCCCCAATTCCCTCCCCTATCTAGTCTTCAATGGTGTCTTCCAAATAGAGAGAGAAAGAAGAGAGAAGGAAGATGATTTGTTTTGTGAGTTGTGTTTAATCTAATGAGGGTTGCGGACTTTATATGGGGTGGATAATTAACTTAATTAGACTCAATTTAACCAATAATAAACTACATAACCCCTTAACTAAATATATGAAACTAACTTAAAATGTGCAGGGAAATTTGACCCTCACAGATGGAACCCCGATCGACATTCCGTCTGTGAGTCGACAGGGCACTGTGCCTTCCGTGCTTCACAACCGTCGTCTCAGTCAGAGACTGTGCATCCAAGGTCCTCCAACATTTTGTCTAAGTGTGGGACGACGGTTGGATTCGACACCACTGCAATACATACACGAGTTGTCGTTCCCCTCTCGTGGTTGAACACTGCCCAGGCAGTGTTGCCTCCTACATGCTAGGGTCTTCCTCAAGTGACCTTGGTTTGTACTTGGGTATTCATACCCGAAAGTGTCGACCATGAATCATGTTAAACACCTATTAACTACCCTTCCACAATTTTTCATGGATTTTTTGACTTCTAAAAGCTTGGCAAATAACCTTAGTAACACTAGTACCTCTCAGAACTAGTTTTCGAACGTCATGGACGTTCTTGGACGTGTGGTTCCTAAACTTTCTAAATGACCTACATTCATTGAAATAGGTCTTAAAACAGTGTTTAGACCCCATGGAACCTATGTTAGGCATTATGAATCTTCTTATATTTTTTAAATGTTACAGATCATGACTTTGCATTGACTGAATTATGATTCTAGCATATTGAATTGCTTATATGTAATGTTTATATTGTATATTGATTGAGATTTGCTTATGTGTAATCCATGTGGATCAAAGCTTGATGGTTTGAACGAGACTAGCCAATGTTCTTCTACATGCTCACTGTAATCTCGATCTCTTGGCAATTGTAGTAGGATTTTGTTTAAGTTATGGTCTCTTTATCTACTGCCTTATACGTGTATTGATGATGAATTATGTTGTATATGATCAATGTGGATTGATGCTTTAAGAACTTGATCTCTACCGCTTATTGATTGTTAAGTATGCCATTCACTTTTACATTGACTCTATAATGTATGATTGAAGGATTCGTTTATGTAAATAAAATTGTAGCTACTTCCTTGTATTGATGTTATTAATAAATCGTGGGTATGAATCATTCATGATCAAAATAAGGCAATCATAGTAAGATTGATCTACATTCTTCTAAACTATGGATTGATAAAGTATGTACATAATGTGATCTCACTTCTAGTGGAGATGAAGCATGAGTTAGACTAGGTTATTATGTATTTATATACTTCCTTATACTGATATTATTGATGAAATATGATTGATTATCAATGCTAGTGAAATTGGTTAATGATCTATGCCTCTCTACTTTCTAGCACATTGGTGATGTATTGTACTAGGTTGTATCATGGTCTTGTAGTGGCTTATGCATGATTTATTTTATGTTTAAAGCACATTTACCACTTCCCTTTTATATTAGTTGTTTATGAAAAAGGTGTACTGAACAAGAATGATCAAAGGGTGAGAAATTGGTAAGAATGTTTATCTCTTTTACTTGCTCATAGAATTGGTAGTTGATGAAGCCTTGTACAGCATTGTGTGGTATGGTACACTTATGGTGGCGGTATTCAATTTAATGTAAATATATATGCAATGCAATCACGGTGTAGAAGGCAATTATACTATGAATGTGTGTTGCTGATGTTCACCCTATGTAGAGCTTTTGCCTAGTTTTCATATTCTAGCTATGATCTAGACTGTAATTCTCATGTTACAAGTATATGTATGACCATGTTGGGGTTTGATTAGGTGCTGCCTTAAATGAATGTAAATGCTTAATGATATCTTACCGATGTACCCCTATGTGAATGTGTGAATAGCTTAGGTTAAGATTATTAAGTGTAATATGAAGTTAGCCTGTCTTCTATGCTAAATGGTATTGTGTGGTTTATGCTTGAACGTCTATTATGGTATTAAGAGGGTGGATGCCTCAATGTGATTATGATTGCCATTATGTGGTCATGTTGACCAATATACACACACTTACACATATGCATGCTTACAAGTAGTATAGGTTCATGTAGTCTAATGAAAGGTATTCTCATGTGCACTTGTGTCTATGAGAATGCATGTAAAGTCTATGTCTGTGAAACATGTTATGCATTCCCTTAACTAGGATGACTTTATAGGTGTACTAGTATGGGCAATTGTATGCACCTTGTCTATGAATTTCATATGTGTGCTTTAATAGGATCGTTCTTAGGATTGGTTATCTATGTTCATAGATATGAATGTATGGTTAAGTGATGAACACGTCTTATATGCATGAATAAAGTAAAGCATGAATATTTGTGACCTTTGTGTGTTATGTAAAAGGTTTGCTCACATGTATATACACATATATGTATGATAATCTAGTCAATAGATGGTCCTTGAAAGGTGTGCTCAAGTGTACCCTAAATTAGCAAGGTGCTTGCATATGCTATGTCCATGGGAAAGGGTTTCTCACATGATTTAGGTTAATGAAATCTCATCTATGACCTATGAGCTAAACTTATAAGGAGTTAACTCTCCTAAGCATAATTTTATAAAGTAACATTAATAAAGGCTTTTTAATAAATGGGAACTTAGCTTAGCAATGATAAAACTTTAAGTTGAGGGGTGTCCCTTCCCAGTGGAGGAAAGAAGGTCACCATAGTCCTCACTAGGTGGTTATTATCATAGCCTAAAGGGGGAAAGAGTTATGTTTCCATAGTGGATAAATACAAAGCCCAATTTGGCATAAAGAGGGTTTCCACATATACCTCAAAGTTCCATAACTATGATTGACACATAGGATATAGCAAGTGATTTCCCTTAGTATGCTAGCATATTATAGTGTTCTACTTTGGCTACGTAGAGCACATTTCATTGGTGTAATGCTCTACAACACCCAATTCCATGTAGCACCCACGGTCTTAGTGTCGTTTAGGGCTGTAGTTTCCCTAAAGTAAAAGGGACAATGGAAGTCATGTAAGGAACCTTACTTGTATAACCTAAGGATAGTGGCTTAGCGTAGGTGGAGGTATGGGACTTCTCCTATGCATTGCACAAGTGGCTCTTGAAGGATGTCCTAGGAAGGTGTTCTTATGTATATGACTATGTTTATGTTCCTTATGCATGATTTTATAGTATTTGTCTACTTGTTTTGATTAAGTGCATGTCCAAATTTACTTCTCGAAACGAAGTAAAAGCGGTCGCATCAAGTAAAGAACCCAACTAGTGAGGTTGGGATCGTTCCCACGAGGAAAATGGTTAAGACTTAACTTTATTCTATTATTACTTCTATTTAGTCAATTATTTCGCGAAAACAAATAACTTAAGGGGGATTTGATTAATGAAAGCAATTAGCTAAATTAAAGTAAACAAGTGATAGGTTAAAGCATTGCAGTTTAATCAAGTAATGAGAGTAACTAGGACTTAAGGGTTCCCCACAAGATCCTAACTCGGTAATTCTAGCTAAAACAATCCTTTCCTAGTATCTTGCATGCAATGTGATAAGTTAGGTATCTCTAAATCCTTGGTCCGACATCTAGAGAATTTCACTTCGCACCTTGGTCTGGCTACGTGTGTTGCTCGACTAAACCTTATCTTTATCTCATATTAAGCATCATATTAGATATCTGACTACGTTGTCACTTCGTACCAACTGACACTAGCCTATTAGATAGTATACACTAAATCTATATTGATAATTCTTTTCCTAGCAAGTAGCAATAAGGCGAGTTATAACTTTGTCCATCCTTGGAAAGACTTCTAAGCGAAAGAAGTATCAATGCATACAAGACACTATTCTATAATCGTTATTTTAGGTAGGTTTTACCTTGTTATTTACACATGGTTCCCACAACCCTAGTTATGGAGTTTATTTACCTATGATAATAATCACACAATTCATAATAATAATGTAAGAATTCATGCGCTAGGTTAATCTTTTAGGATCACACATGTGCAATGAATAAGAGAAGACTCATACCCTCCATTACCCTATGTAGTAGCCTTCAAGACAACCCCAATAAGAGTTCACATGCATAATTGTTCATTACTTTTGCATTAGAGAAAGAAGTGCAATAAACGACATGAGACCATGTGAGCTACATATAAGATGGTGTTCTACGCCCACAACGAAAATATAAGGTTAACACTTTTCTAAGGTTCAACCATTCGTACATATCTATCTAGGTGAATCCACTAAGCTAGAGTCTTATGTGAGCACATAGTTAAGGGTCAAGGAGATTGTTGCTAGAAACCTTGACTTAAGGACGTGGAGGTTTCCATTTCATGAGACGAAACCTAATTAGGGAATATGGACTAACTAATGTAGGGAAACCCATATGGGAAGCCAGACTTACTAATGTGGGGCATCCATCTCATCTACATGCCCTTTCAGTGCAAAGCAATTATTCCTTTTAGTAATCATCATACTCATTATAAAAGATCCCATTAGTCTCTTCTAGACCCCTATGTGAACATCTTATCATAATATATCATTGGTATTCATAAGTGAGAAATACCGTTTAACTTTTGAAACCACATACAAGTGAGTAAACCTTTCACTTCATAGTTTATTATAATCATGAGAAACTACTTTCAGTCACATGATATTCATATCGTAACATACATATATAATTCATTTATAATTCAATGCCTTAGGGTTAAGGATGAGGAATTTCTAATATCAACATCACAACCACACATTAGACATAGGATCAGTACTATCAAAGTAAATCACAATTCGCAACTAAATCCAAGAACTAATCAAAATACCTCTTTTGCCTTTCAAGGAACCTTCATAATTCCATTACCAAGAATAATAACCAATTACATAAACAAGGTAAATTAAAGAAGCAATTGCATAATTAACAACAATGTAGTCCATATACATATTCATAATCGTCACAATTCACCATATCCATTCAAGGTTTTCATGAAATTAGGGTAAGGACATGGGTCTAGGGAAATTTTATAGGAAATAATCAATTAACCATCTATATATACATAAACAACCTTAATTCATCACAATTAACTATAATCGATTCATAATTTTGTTTTTCAAAGAAGACCCATGCGTAGAAGAAAGACCTAGCTTTGGGGGATTTATAAATAATCTTTTGGAGGGACAGCTTGGGGAAAGAAATCCCAAGAGTGAAATAAATCATACCTTATAGATTATAAAGCCAAAAAATTGGGTTGGAAACTTTAAGGCTTGATCTTCTTTTTGGAGTTCTATTGGTCTTCAAAGGAGTTTTGGGGGAAGAGAGAATTTGGGAGAGATGAGAGTGGTTTTTGATTTCAACTTTTGAGACTTGGTTTGCGTGTTAAAATTGACCTAAAACTTACCATAATACCATATATATTAACCCCATAAATTACCCAAAATACCCCTATTTTTAATGAGTCTTTTTGTGAAGTCAAAATTCTTAAAATAAGACTTTTACGAATCTAGGAAGTTGCCCGTGATGGCTGCGCATTGCGTGGCAGCCACCAAAATCCTGCTGCACGCAGGCTGTTTTTGCAGCCTGCTCGCCCAAGTTTAGGTCCTCCCCAAGAACCCTTACAGTTGTCCTTGGTGCTTCTTGACTGTACGTTTTGACCCTATATACTACATTTGACCTAAAGTATTTTTACAAGTTTAAGAATCAATACGACCCTCCGAAACCTTCTCCAAACATAGGGACGTCTACTAGCTAAATTTAGCTAGTTTTCGGACATCAAGCTCATTATTTTATGCTACGGCTCTAATACTTATAAAACAAGTTATTTACATTATTTAGGTCTAAAATCATTATTATAAAACATATGCGGCTCTAGTATGGGTTATGGAAATTATGGGGTGTTACAATACCCCCCGAGAACATTCTTCCCTGAATGTCACCTTAAACCTTCTATAGGGAAAAATGAATAGACTCAAGACTAGAAGTCAACCAACCAGCAATATCATAATGAGTCACAGATCATAGGAGGAATTTAAACTGCTTTCAACATATAATCGTAGCAGTAACACAAAGAAACTTTATACACAACTCGTGACTCATAAGAGCCCATTATTTACATCACAAAAGGAGGAACTACCTTTTCCATTTCAATATGAGTTCAACATGAACAATTTCAAAGAGTTTAAATGCTAATTTCTTATCAATACAACAGCAAAACATGCCCAAAACACTTCTAATTAAATCAATATAACACACTAAATATTTAAGTGCAAGTTAATCATGAGAGTCATATTTTGCAAAAACTACTTTTAGGCATGAATTTCTACAAGAATATGCACATACTAGATTAATATGATAATTTCACCATTATTTGTATAACTCAGTTAAGAGGAAGATACTAACCTTAACTTTGGATAGGAGAAGGGGAAATAGATGACGATATCGGGTCTTCATGTTGGCCTCGACCTCCCATGTTGCACCCTCAACAAGGTGGTTCCCCCAAAGAAGTTTCACGGAGGGAGCCTCCTTATTCCTCAATCTCTTAACTTAGCGATACAAAATTTCAACCAGGGCCTCTTCATAAGAAAGGTCATCTTTTACCCCAAAATCTTCTAGACGGATAATTTACACCGGATCACCTATACACTTCTTGAGGATTGCCACATGGAACACCAGATGAACCCAGGTCAATTCAATTGGAAACTCTAACTTATATGCCACTTCCCCTACCCTTTTGAAAATCTTATAAGGAGCCACATAACGGGGACTAAGGTTTACCTTCTTTCAAAACTTCATCAGCCCTTTCATGGACGAAAGTTCAAATAGACCCAATCTCCTACTTTGAATTCAATGTCCCTCTTTCTATTATCGGCATAAGATTTTTGCTGACTATAAGCCATTTGCGACCACTCTCTGATTAATTGAGCCTTTTCTATGGCATCATACAATAATTTGGGACAAAGAAGAGCAAACCCACCCATTCAAACAATCCAATCGGGGACCGACACCTTCTACCATAAAGTACTTCAAAGGTGCTATACCAATGCTCTCATGGTGGCTATTGTTGTATGAGAACTCTATCAAAGGTAGGTTATCATCTGAATTCCCTGTGAAATCAATCACACAATCCCTCAACATGTCTTATAGAGTTTGGATGGTTCGTTCCGCTTGTCCATTCGTTTGGGGGTGGAAAGTGGCGCTAAGCTTGACTTGAGTACCAAACCCACTTTGGAAAGATCTCAAAAATATGAAGTGAATTGGGATCCTGTATCCGAAATGACGGACAAGGGGGGCCTATGTAACTTCATAATCTCCTTAACATAAAATTTATCATACTCCTCCGCCGGTTAGAAACTTTTACAGGAAGGAAGTGGGTGACTTAGTCAACCTATCAAATATTACCCATATGGAGTCATATTGTGTACGCGTTCGAGGTAAATCTACCACGAAGTACATGTTGACATCTTACCATATCCAAGTGGGGATATAAATATATTGGGTTAGACCACCCGGGCATTGATGCTCGACTTTTACATGTTGACAATTTCGGCACCTCAACATAAACTTAGTTTCCTCTCTTTTTATTCCATTCCACCAATAGATATCACGCAATTCATGATACATTTTTGTGGCCCCTGGATGGATGGAGTATCGGGAGCCATGATTCTCATCCATGATTTCTCCCTTAGACCATCCACATTCGGTACACATAATATTCCTTGGTACCTAAGTACCCCATCCTCCCCTTGGGAGAAAGATTCATTATTCTTTTTAAGGAATTATTCTTTCAACTCCATCAATAGGGGATCAAGATGTTGCTTGGACTTCACATTAATACCTAGAGATGACTCAGAGTTGTGACGGACCATGAAACCACCCTTTGAAGATTCTTCTAATTGGACACCCAATTAGGCCAACAAATTAACCTCTTTCACCAATTCCTTTCTTTCATCACCAACATGAGCCACACTACCCATGAACACTCGGCTAAGTGCATCCGCTACCACATTGACTTTCCTAGGATGGTAAAGGAAACTTATGTCATAATCCTTTAAAAGTTCTAACCATCTTCTTTGTCCTAGATTCATGTCTTTTTGAGTGAATACGTAATGAAGACTCTTTTGATCGGTGAACACATATACATGTATCCCTGTCATATCCCAGAACCACACCTTAGAAAATAGGGGCAATCTCGGATTGCAACCGGCGTACTTGACCTCTCGGAGGTCTTATACAAGCCCTTGGATATCATTCATCGCATAAACATAGTGAAAAGTAGTGCGAAATTAAAACCTTTAACAAAACATAACATAGTCTTTAATAATATCTTTCATATAAAAGCAATAGGAAATACTACGTCTCAATCGCATCATCTTAAGTCACAAGAATACTTGGGTCACAACCCATACTTCAAAATACGAATATAGAAATACTTAGTATATTAAAATACTTCAATGAGAAACATAAAAGACATATATGCCCTCGAGTCAAATGAGGACATACTTTAACTTCTCTTAAACGATACTACGGTTCAAGTCTTCACTTCCCAAAAGGTCCTCACCTAACAGGAACTATATAGATAGATAAAATCATGGAATTAGTACAACTACATGTACTAAGTACATCATTATGCATAAAAATCATGAAAATGGACATTTATTGAAAATATGCATCGTTTCTTTTAGAAATCATATTATAATCACAAGAGCACCATTTAACAACTTAGAAACACCTAAGATAAAATTTAAACCAAAAAGCATAATTTTATATGTCATTTTAAAGTAACCTTATTAACTATTAGAATTAATTCCTTCACTGTACAATGAAATTACTTGTTCTTCACTTTCGAAACCCTTTAACATGTAATCTTCTAACATAAAGCTACACTAAGATCCACTTAAGTCACACAAAGAGATACCTCCCATACACCCTCTCTAGAAGTGCCTAAACGACCCTTAGGATTACTTATAATTAGTCACATACACACTTACAAAATCATTATAAACATCAATGTAAGATTCTTCTACCAAAGGTGACTCTAAGTCTCACTTGAGTGAGTTGTGAAGCAACTGCCCATACAGTCCCTTACACACACACTTAAGAGATCTTATAAACTCCCTAGAATAGAATCATTCTCACTTAACACACCAACACATAGATGATATGACATTCTCATTCCAAAGGCATTCAAAAGACCTACTTAAGTAAATCAAGAAGATAGCATCCATGATTGAACTCTTCAAGATTACCTAAATAGTCCTTAAGATTACCTAAGGCTTAGATTATGTCCACAAATCAACCAACTTCCCTAACTAGAGTCATAAACAAGACTTCCAAAGATAATATATGAAGAGATCATCTCTTATGCCCTCTTCACACTTTAGCTAATGAATCATTAAGTCACTTAAGATTAGGTACTTATTCATTTACATACTTCTTAACATAAGTCAATAGTTCATTAGTTCATTAAGGCTCATAAAACACATAAAGGACATTCAAGTAATGGTCTTACACAAGACCTAGGAACTCCAACTAACACCTTCAAAGTCTATTGTGCAATGTCTATATAGCATCCCATATAACCACCTAAACCTCGTAAACTTCTCTAATGCTAATAGGTATTCCATATGATGAGAATAGGCAATAACAAACATATACCATGATATAAAGACATGGAATGCGAAGTTCTATCATACTCCAATGAGGTTGTTGTAATTGCAAAGGGTAAAACTTAGACACATCCCATGTAGGCACATGGTTAAGGAATATGAAGGGCATACTTTGTAATCTAGTATACTTCTTTAACTAGAACTAATTCCACTTAGCATACTCCCTTGGTGCTATCCTTCTCTCTCATAGAGTAATTCACACATTATGTTCACATAAAAGGGTTCCATAACAAGTTCATAAACCAATCACATTTAACCTACAAAAGAAGGTCCACTAGGGCTACCTCACAATGGCGAACAAAAGCGCATGATGACTTTTCTTAGGATTTATATGATGTCGTTCCATCCAATTAAACTTAAGTCTATCATTCCTTTACTTTGAAGTATGCCATTACGACTTCAACAATCTTAACCTTACCACTAGGTTCAAGGTTTTCACATAAAAGACTCTCTTAAGTTCATTTAAGGTCACATGTCATTCATACATTCAATACTATGAGTTTTAACATCCTAATTAAAGACATCACCTATTCATGTCATATATACATCAAGCAACGGACACAGGTCAACCAAGACAAGGCGCCACATACTTCACTTTTATTTGATAATGGAAGTTATCCTAGAAGACCTAGAAACAACCCTCAAATCTTCAAGTCATCATATATACTATCCTAACATCATCAATGTGACAAATATAGACTCATATAGTCAAGTAGGAATAACAAAGACTCAGCCTTAAGACTATACACATAAGGCCAAAGTTATAGTCTAACATGATCACCTAAGATGACATGAATAGAGGAACACATATAAGACTCCACATGTAGATATATATTGTCGTGCTTCACATAATCAAACTACACAACTAGTCATATTACTCCAAGTAGTTGCCAACAAAGCCAATATCATCATATTGCATAAAAATAATGTCGGCAAGGTCACATCAATTTCAAAATAAAATACATAACACCGCCACCATAAGTGGACCATACCAATCACAATAGAATCGAAGTATAAATAACATTAAATTAAATGAAATATGGCAGCATACCCACACATCATCCACAACACTTTAATCCAAAGTCAACTTACTCAATTCGATAACACAGGACCCTTACCTTGGCCCATAACCAACAATTCAACATAAAAACTACAATAATCAATGAACTAGGTCAAATCAGTGTAAATTCGTCAATATAATACAACCTAGAAATAAATTTACTACAATGCTTACATCATCGAATATCCCACATAAAACTACATAAGAATTCATCAACATTAGATCAATATCAAATAACCCACAACTTAGTGCAAAACTAGGGTTCATTAAAATTCATGGGTTCATAGGTAATTTATGTTAAAATATTAAATACAACATCAATATAATCCATAATAAGTGTTTTAATACAATTGATGCAAGAACTCATGGTAGAATCATGAAATTGGACAATTCAACTTTAAAAACTTACAAAACATCTTAAGAATTGGGGCTCCTTGATGAAACAATTTTCAAGGATCAAAATCCATAACTTAATGATTATAATTCTTCACTTTGATGAACAATTTCCACTCAAAACGTTCACACCAAGCTCTTCTTTGATTTTGGACTTCAATGAAGCTTTTGGGAGTTCTTAAGAAATTTTGGGAATTTGATTTAGAAGAATGAAGTCTTCAATGTGCTTTAGTCTTATAAACACATTTAATATACCCAAAATACCCCTAAAAGAACTTCAATACTCTTATTTGGAAGTGGGGTAAAATTACAATATCACCCCTAACTTAACTGTGAAATTGCACGCAGGCAGGCCACCATCGACGGGGTGTAAGTCCATACACGGGCCGTCCTGACCTTCGTTGATGAGTTCAGAGACTTGTAATTGGTATTTTACTCCCCAGTCTAAGGATCAAACTACGCCCACCACCTACGGGGCGTCGACGAGGCCACTGGCCGTCGATTTCTATCCGTAGGTGGACTGCCTTTGGGGAGTTTTGGCCACCAACAAGGGTCCTTCCCCAAGGACCCACCCTTTGTTGGTCCTTGGGGATGTTTTCCCGGATGTTTCAAACCCAAAAATTATAGTGTATGAGTTTAGAACCTCTCACATGAATTTCATCCAAAACAAACACGTAAAACTCGGCGAAATAAGCCTAGACACATAAGGTCATTTCAAAGCACATCTTTCGAACGTCATGGACGTTTGACCTCCAAACTCCACGAAACTCAACATACTGACTATAAGTTCTATAAATAACTAATTTAAGGACCTTACAACCTCATGAATAACACATAAAAACATAGCCACATATGAGGCACAAAGGTGACTTAGTCATCAAATGTCTCAGTCGGCCCATGACGTTTGACTTCTAATGCACCTAATACTTTTGACACTGCCTCAATACCATATATTAGACCTATTTAGGACCTTATACCATGATGAAAACAATTTAAATATTTAGTTCACCTATGTCATTTTTGGAGTCTTACAATCTCCCCTACTTGGACAACATTCGTCCTCGAATGACACTTGCAACTATCAGAACACTTCCAAGAATAGAGATTTAACTATAAGCTAGTAACAATACAATAGAACACATAATCAATAAGAAAACATCAATTTCACATAGACAAGAGATTCACAACACAACAAGAAACTAGATGACAATTCTATAACTCATTATTCTACAAAAGTCACATGCTTCATTCCAAATAGTAAAAACTCATTTTGTAATCAATATCATGCCTATTTACATCAACTAACCACATTAAAACAATTTTATACGAAAGAGTCAAATAGTCAATATTCCAATATTTTTACATTTAACTATTTTAATGCTATAGTGATTTTACCAATTTTTCAAAAATCTGTCTTTTAGGCAACTCATGATATAAACATGCTAAGTAACATCACATAAACACATATTACAATATAATCATAACTTCATAAAATAAACAATGCAAGAAGTTAATGAAATTCAATTTCAACAAAACTCCTAAACACCATGCACGGGCAACCTGACTCTATACCATTCTTGTCACGACCGGAATCTAGACCCCAGATGAGATCGGCCTCATTGACCTCTCAGAGGTCGCAGATAAGCCTACATACGTCATCTTTACTTCATCTAGGTTAATTTTTGAGGAAAATTTGAAATCTTTTTGTTATTTAACATTCGTAGAAGACATTCTACTTAAACTCATAAATGTTCACAATAAACCATCTAACATTAAGATCATCAAATGAAGAAATTGTTTAATACTGCAATAAGTATATACTTGCCAAATTGGCACATTACAAAGTCTAAAATGAAATGGGAAAGGAAACACTAGTTGAACATGCTCCACTAGCTAAAGCCTACAGCTAATCTAGATAATAACAGTTGATAGCCTCGAAAGCATAAGGGCCTACCAAGTCTGGATTAAAGCTCCACGTCCGGATAGCTTCAACGTCGTACCGTATATCTAACGTCCACTGTGCCTGCAGCTAAAAGTAGATATTTGTATGGAAGTAGTATAAACTTGTACTATGTATGGGTATATGCAAGAACACACCAAGGACATGCATGAGTAACAATGGCTCTTTCCTAACAACATGAATTATGGAAGGTCAAGTTAGTGGACTTGCCAAATTTGGATTAGGAAAGTCAATGTACCGGCCAAATTTGGATTTGGAAAGTCATGCCATAAGTGTAATATGCATCATCAAGCTTATCATTTTGCAAACATCACATAACATATTTCACATATCATATCACGTAGTTCATATCATTCATTCATATGCCATGAGACCTTGGGATCATGGACTTGACGTTAGGACTTCCCAAAATGAGGGCTCAACATATGAGAGCTCAACTAGGGAGCCTTATTTAGCAAACACAAAGTATGATTAATTCATTCATACACACTTTATTTATCATTCTTTCATATACTAGTGCAATCACCATACATACCTAGGATGTAATTTAAGACTCTCATCGGTTTTGTTGTGCAATGACCAAGAATAACCTAGTGTCATTACGTAAGTGTCGCTCACCTCTTGATTATCCTATCCTTACACCGTTGGTATCGTTCATTTTATTATGTGCATCATTTGAGGCTGGCCTAATTCATTCTTAGGGAACTTTAAATTTAACTGACATATATCATGTGAGCATCATGAAATCTAGTGCCTCCCCACACCGAAAAAAGATGGAATCACAGGCCAAAGTGACCCAATACATGCTAGCATACATGGGAATTGAACCCCTCTAGATCCCTATATTGGCAGTATATGTTTGAAGACTAGGAGATACAAGGAGACCCATACCTAGCATACTGGACAGTCTCATCTCATGAGAGTTACGTGAACCTCCGCCCTTCCCTAATGAAGGCATCACCGCTCATTGCTAGCCTATCGGGTGCTCAGTATAAGGTTCCATTACATTCAACTCATACATCATAGAAGTTGGCTTCTAGCATGAGGACATCATATCTTATTAGATGATTTATCATCTCATCATTAGTATTAAGTATGTAATAACTTCAATACTTTCATTAGAGTCTTCATAGAGACTGGTAACTTCATTAACTTTACACTCTCATAGGTTAGTACGTTTTGGTAACATTTACTTAGGTTTAATTGAGATTGCTCTCATTTTTCACATTAGCCTCTTATCATGTTGTCACCATATTCATTAACTTTAACACATTTGCTCTTCATAATTACTCACCTCTTTACATGAATGTTCATTTCATCATATGTCAATGCACTTGGCCATTTAGTGTGTTTCACACTCTTACTTTACCCTTATAGGTTTACATCATTTCATCACATACATTTTAGGTTCAATTACTTTTAAAAGTATGCTAGGCTTTTGAGTCAACAGATACAAGCAATGAGGTTTCATTCATAGTTTGTCTAAGTTATTCATGTTTACCCAAGATTATGTGGTACAAGACTTATGCATCTTGTAGGTATGGCAAGATATTGATTTTGATCTTTAGACGCAGCATTAATTAAACATTTATTAACATAGACTTATGTGTCAATAGAGAATTTGGGCAAGGGAACCCGACTTCAAACCTCTTGAACAACACTTAGTTATTTTTTTCCACGTAATTTTTTATTTACATTTCTATTTTTTTCCACCTAATTTTTGATTTACATTTCTTCTTGGGAAACCCGATTACGATTACCCTCACTAATATTATTTTTCCTTTATTTTTCCCTTCCCTCTCTTCACCTTATGCGGTTAAGCACTAGGGGATCCAGGAGAGAAAACACATACCTGGTTGTAGATTTCCACACCTTCAAAGTGCTGCCCAAATCCTCCACTAAACCTTCAACATGATCCCGTTGCAAAGATTGTGTAAATTTTTTTTTTCTTAAGTTAGCTTGTTTGTTTGTATTTTTTTGGTAAGTTCTTTGAGTGTAGAGAACTTTTTGGTTGTTTTCTGATATTTTGTTTTCTATTTTTGCAGCAAAAAAGAAAGTGAAACGAGAGAGAGAGAGAGAGAGAGTTGTGGGAGATAGTGTCCGTTAGAACTAGGACTAGTTGGCAAGACTAAGTCAAATTAATAAATAATAATTAAAAATCTGATTTCCTTTTTTTTTAATCAGCCATTTATTATTAATTTATTAAATCCATCTACCAAATTAATTAACACAAATTAAATCATTGCCCTTAACTAGGTTCGAACCCGGGTGGAGCAAGATTTTGCTTAATGTGCAATTTCGGCCATCTCTTCCAAAAATTCCCCTCCACAATATTAATAAAATAATTAATTACATATCTAGGGTAATTATGATACTACCCTTAGCCTGGAAAAAGATCATTTTACCCCTAGACCCTCCAAACTTAAGATTTCCCCTTTTTAAGTCTGGTAAAGACTTATCCGAGAAAATCTTCATATTCAAGAGCCCTACATTGCTGGACCCAACCTTTCCTAGCTCAAATAAGCCCCCAAGTTAGTTTGTTTGGCTCTTGCAAGGGTTCAAATGCCTGGTCTTACGCGCATCAATCTGTGTGAACCCGGTCTAATTGTAGGCATTCTAGATACATTAAGCATTACTTATCTTATACATTTTTTTAGGGTTGTTACATTACCCCCCATCTCCTAGGAACATTCGTCCCTGAATGACACTACTATCTATCTAGCACAATGCCAGTGATAACATAACATCAAAATCATGCATTGGTAACTCAACCAAGTATGCACACATAGTCTTACCCTATACAAGTATTGGGGAATCCTTGTATACTCGATCAGTTCTTAAATTTTCTCCTAAAGGTGTACCAACAACTATAAGATCATGCAAAAATTTGGGAATTATCTCAAGAGTGAGAGAAAGCAAAGGAGTTATATAGGAAGACATTGACTATGGGTCAAGTAAGGCATAAACAGAAGTTGAGAATACTTGCAGCATACCTATGACCACATCAGCGGACTTCTCCTGCTCCTCCCTGCCCTTCAAGGTGTAGAACATGTTCCTCTTAGGAGGCTCGGCTGCTATTGCACCCTGTGGATTAGCCCTAGGCTGAGTATTACATTCATCCTGACTTCTGTTCTATTGGCAGTCCTTGACCATGTGCCCTATCTTTCTGCAACCGAAGCAGGCATTAGTGCCCTGTCGGCACTTTCCACTGTGATCACGGACACACTTGGCACACTCCTCTATGGGACTCTGCACATCACCTTTATTTCCCTTCTCAGGCTCGAGTCTGCCTTCTCTAGGTGTTGCACTCCTCTGAAAGTTAGAGTTCCCAGAAATCTGTTGCCCCAATTTGAACCTTGGTTATTGACGAACACCGAAGTTGTTCCTGTTTCCTCCATTGGGAGGACCTGCTTGATAAAAGGCTTAGGCCTCCTAGCATCACGAATGCCCCTCCTCTTCTGGCTATCCTCTACCTGCTGGACATGCACCATCAGCCTGTACATGTCCATGTTATCATGGAGCATCGCAAACTGACACTCCTCCTCCAGATATCCGGTGATCCCTGTGAGGAACCTACTCATCTCATCCGTGCTGTTAGACACTAGGGAAGTGGCATACCCGGACAACATAACGAACTTCAGGGAATACTCCCTGACTATCATAGATCCTTCCTTCAGGTTGACAAATTCCCCAACCTTAGATTCCCTCATCACCCTTGAGAAAAATCTCTCCAGAATAGCTGTCTTAAACAGCTCCCACGTGACCGGAACTCCGCCCAACGCCTGGATATCTCGCCACATCTTGCACCAAGTTTGTGCAACATCCTTGAGCTGATAGGAAGGTAGCTCAACCTTCTCAGTATCTGTGGGCCCATGGCCACAATAATCTTGTGGACCTCGTCCACAAACTCTTGGGGATCCTTTGAAATTTTGGACCCTATAAAGATAGGAGGATTCATCCTCGTGAAGTCTCGTAGCCTGTCAGCCATGCTACGTACCGGTGGATCCTCCCTCTGAACATTCTGTCTGTTGGCCTGGGCCTTCATAGCCTGTTCCTGCGCGGTGATTGGTTGAGCGATTTGAGCCAAAGCGGTGTTCACCTAAGCATCAGTCAACCCAGCTGGGTTAACTGGCATGGCCACTCCTTGAGCTGGAGCTTGGGGTGGAACCTGATTGTCCCCAGCAGCTGCTCCTCCTCTCATTTGACCAATGTTTCTCCACGTATTCATTTTGTGAAAAAAACAAGAGTTGATGATAGACACGCTCATAACAAAAAGAAATTGGACATTAGCAAAGACACAATAAGATCATAAGAAGGGAGATTTTCCTACGCATCATGTAGTCTCTAATTCAGGATAGTGGTGCACTTCACTACCATGACTTAGAAACTACTCAATCTGGTTGATGTGAACTTATTATCCTTGGAATTTAACGTACTGCTTTGATACCACTTTTGTCACGACCGAAATCTAGATCCTAGGCGAGACCAGCGTCATTGACCTCTCAGAGGTCGCAGATAAGCCTACATATGTCATCTTTACTTTTTCTAGGTTAATTTTTGTGGAAATTTTGAACTTTTTTTGTTATTTAACATTCGTATAAGACATTCTACTTAAACTAATAAATATTCACAATCAACCATCTAAAATTAATATCATCAAATGAAAGAAATAGTTTAATACTGCAATAAGTGTATACTTGCCAAAATGGCACCAATACAATGTCTGAAATGAAATGGGAAACGAAACACTAGTTGAACATGCTCCACTAGCTAAAGCCTACATCTAAGCTAGATAATTACAGTAGACAGCCTCGAAAACATGAGGGCGTACCAAGTCCGGATGAAAGCTCCACATCCGGATAGCCGCAACGTCATACCGTATGATCTAACGTCCATTTGTGCCTGCACCTAAAAGTATATATTTGTATGGAATAAGTATACACTCATACTAAGTATGGGTATATGCAAGCACACACGAAGGACATGCATGAGTAACAATGGCTCTTTCCTAACATCATGAATTATGGAAGGTCAAGTCAGTGGACTTGCCAAATTTGGATTAGGAAAGTCAATTGACAGGCCAAATTGGATTTGGAAAGTCATGCCATGAGTGTATTATGCATCATCAAACTTATCATTTTGCAAACATCACGTAACATATTTCACATATCATATCACGTAGTTCATATCATTCATTCATATGCCATGGACCTTGGGATCATGGACTTGACGTTAGGACTTCCCAAAAAGAGGGCTAAACATATGGGACCTCAACTAGGGAGCCTTATTTAGCAAACACATAATATGCTTTATTCAATCATACGTACTTTATTTTTCTTTCTTTCATATACTACTGCAATCACAAGTCATACCTAGGATGTACGTTAATACTCTCATCGGGTTTGCTGTGCAATTACCAAGAATAGCCTAGCGTCATTACATAAGTCTCTCTCACCTCTTGATTATCCTATCCTTACACTTTTGGTATCGTTCTTTTCATTATGTTCATCATTTGAGGCTGGCCTCATTCATTCTTTGGGAACTTTCACTTTAACCGACATAGATCATGTGATCATCATGAAATCCAGTGTCTCCCCCACACCGAAATGAGGTGGAATCACCAGCCAAAGTGACCCAAAACATGCTAGCGTACATGAGAATGGAACCCCGCTTGGTCCCTATATTGGCAGTAAAGGTTCGAAGACAAGGAGATATGAGGAGACCCATACCCGGCATGCCAGACAGTCTCATCTCATGATAGTTACGTGAACCTCCGCCCTTCCCGAAAGAAGGCATCACCGTTCATAGCTAGTCTATCAGTGAGTGCTCAGTATAAAGTTCCATTACATTCAACTCGTACATAATGGAAGCTGGCTTCTATCATGAGGACATCAAAGATCATTACATGATTTTTCATATCATCATTAGTATTGAGTATGCATTAACTTCAATACTTTCACTAGAGTGTTTATAGAGACTAGTCTCTTCATTAACTTTACACTCTCATAGGTGAGTAGGTTGTGGTAACATTTACTTAGGCTCATTTGAGATTGCTCTCATCTTTCACATTATCCTCTTATCATGTTGTCACCACATTCATTAACTTTAACACATTTTCTCTTCATAATTACTCACCCCTTTACATGAATGTTCATTTCATCATATGCCAATGCACTTGGACATTTAGTGTGTTTGACACACTTACTTAACCTTCTAAGTTTACATCATTTCATCACATACATCTTAGGTTCACTTACTTTTAAACATATGCTAGACTTATGAGTCCACACATACAAGCCATGAGGCGTCATTCATAGTTTATCTAAGTGATTCATGTTTATCCAAGATTATGCGGTACAAGACTTATGCATCTTGTAGATATGCCAAGATATTGATTTTGATCTTTAGAGGCAGCATTCATTAAACATTTATTCACATATGAATTATGTGTCAATACGGAATTTGGTCAGGGGAACCCGACTTCGAACCCCTTGGACAACACTTAGTTATTTTTTCAACCTAATTTTTTATTTACATTTTGGATTGGGGAAACCAATTTTGAATCCCTTCACTAACATTATTTTTCCTATTTTTTCTTTCCCTCTATTCACCTTAGGCGTTTAAAAACTAGGGGATATGGGATCGAACCCTCATCGCAACATTCATTTATTTCTCCCTTTTTTTCTAAGTTCTTCCTTGTTGGCAGAAAGGAGGTGGGTTCGAATCCCTCTCCTCTCATTATTTTTATTAACTCTTTCTCTATCTTCTACTTCTGCCAAGAGGTGGTGGGTTCGGATCCTACTCCTCTCATTATTTTATTATTTTATATTTTCCCTTTGCTCTTTTAATTGGCTTAGAGGTTGTGGGTTCGAATCCCACACCTCTCTTTTTTTTTCATCTTTCATGTTGTGAGGTCTTGGGTTCAATCCCTATTGACCTCACATGTTCTATTTTATTTTTAAACTTCTCCAAATTTTCAAGCATCTGGCCGAAACTCTATCACCAAGTGCTGGAAATTTGATTAATTCTCTAGCCTTTACTTAACAACATTCATGCATTCGTTTTCTGGTATTTTCACGATTTGTTTAACACATTTTTAGGTGTAGATTCATTGTTGTTTTAACTAAGATTTTTCTATTTAAGATCAGCCACCTTACACTTTATTTAAAAATCACAAATTACATATCTTATGCACATTAATTCCAATCATTTAAACTAGCAATTTTAATGCTTCAAAACCGAGAACAACAACATACATTTTACACATTGCACAACGTCATTTTCAGTTGACATCATTGAACATGCTTGCTATTTACAAAATCACAAAAAAAAATCATATTTCACACTTAGAGAACAGAAACCATACCAACAACATGATTTGTAACCTAATTTAGATTGAAATCAGAAGGAGACTAGGGACAAGGAATTCGACAATAGAGGGGACGGTCCTAGTTTCATACGTTGAATTCGTAGAAAGAAATTTCTCTTTGAGAAAGGATTCCACGATAGAAAACTCATACTTGGTTGTAGCTTTCCACACCTTCAATGTGCTGCCCAAATCCTCCACTAAACCTTCAACACGATCCCGTCGAGAAGATTGTGTAAATTTTTCATTTCTTAAGTTAGCTTGTCTGTTTATATTTTTTTTGGTAAGTTCTTTGAGTGTAGAGAAATTTTTGGTTGTTTTGTGATCTTTTATTTTCTGTTTTTTCAGCCAAAAATAAAGTGAAACGAGAGGGAGAGATAGAGAGAGATGAGAGAGAGGTATAGGCGTAAGAGAGAGTTGTGTGAGTTAGTGTCCCTTAGTACTAGGACTAGTTGGCAAGACTTAGTCAAATTAATTAATAAATAATAATTCAAAATCTGATTTCCTTTTTTCGAATCAGACATCAATTATTAATTTATTAAATTAATCTACCAAATTAATTAAAACAAATTAAATCATTGCTCCCAACTAGGTTCAAACCCGGGTGGAGCAAGAATTTGGTTAATGGGCAATTTCGGCCCACTCTTACAAAAATGCCCCTCCACAATATTAATAAAATAATTAATTGCATATTTAGGGTAATTATGATACTACTCTTAGACTGGAAAAAGATCATTTTACCCCTAGACCCTCCAAACATAAGATTTCCCCTTTTTAATTCCGCTAAAGACTCATCCGGGAAAATCTTCATATTTGGGAGCCATACATGGCTGGACCCAACCTTTCTTGGATAAACTAGCTCGCAAGTTAGCTGGCTCGGCTGTTGAAAGGTTTTAGAGGCCTGGTTCTACGCGCATCAATCCGTGTGAACTTGATCTAATGGTAGGCATTCTAGACACATTAAGCATTACTTATCTTATACATTTTTTTAGGGTTGTAACAATTCTATTCCTTTTACTAATCATACTACCCCACTTAGAAGGAACTCATATTACAAAAAGAGAAAGAGAACTTACCAATATCATCATCACTCTCGTCCGGCTTCTCCCCTCTAGACCGGAGTGCAGAGAAATGCCTCTTTGTTGGAGCATCATCCTTTGGAACACTAGGATCAACTTTCTTACCCTATCTTCCTCTACAAGCAATCATAGGACAATCTATAACCTTTTGTCCGTACTTACCACAACCAAAGTAACTCGCAGTACCCAATAGACATTCACCATAATGTTTGTTGCCACATTTGGCACAAGTAGGTTTGCCATTTTGGGAACCAACTCCTTTCTTCAATTTCACCTTACACTCTTAGGTTCTTGTTGAGTTTGAGCCCTCTTGTTAAACCTAGTTTGCTCTTTGTCATTAGCACCACTCCTTTTCAAACTTCTATCCATCCTCCGAAGTTAAGACTCTTCAATCGATTTTGAATACACCATGAGTCTAACTAAGGTCATATCATCATGTAGCATAGCGGTATGGAATTCTTCCATCACTATGTCGGCTACTCCCGTCACAAAATGACTCATTTCATATCTTGGATTAGACACATGATAAGGGGAATACCTAGACAATGTTGACAATTTCAAAGAGTATTACTCTTCAGCACTCATATTGCTTTGCTTGAGATTGATAAACTCCTCCACCTTAACTTCTCATTTATCCCAGAGAAAGTACATACCAAGAAAAGCTTCCTTGAATTCTTCCCACTCAATAGGACCCAATTTTTCCAGCCTATTATCCATCCATTAAGTGTACCGTATCTAAGAAACAACCCTCAAATGATATGAAGCCAACTCCGCCTTCTCCCTAGATGTAACTTGCATAGCACTCAACACCTTGTGCACTCCATCAAGAAACTTTTGTGGATCCTCTCCCACCTTAGAGCCATGAAATATAGGAGGATTCATCCTCACAAAATCTCTCAACCTAGATGTCATATTGCTCTCTACAAGCGTAAGCACCATACTCAAATTCACTTGAGTAGTCATGGAGCGGGCTAAAGCAACCAAAGCCTATCTAATCTCTTAATTAGTCAAATCCAGATGAACAACTGGCACCTCATTACCTCCTTCCACATTAGGAATATGATCACCTTGGGAAGGCACTTGAGCACCTTGAATACCTTGGAAACCTTGCCCATCTTGAGAAACTTGCTCAACGTGAGGAGGAATCTTCTCATTTATCCTCTCCTCTTCCAACCTTCTAGCGGACATCCTTCTAGTATTTATCTCCTAGAAACACAAGGAAACACATTAAGAAGGATGCTCATAACATTTACTCTACAATACAACATAGGAGTAGAAAAGAAGGGAACCTCTATCATCCTATTGCCTCTTGACCATAGATGTGTCACAACTCAGACCGATAGTCAAGACATTACTAGACGTGAGTTGATGAGACTTTTCTATCCCTAATACTAATTTCACAAGCCAATGCTCTGATACCAAGCTTGTCACATCTCGAAATCACACCCTAGAAGATAAGGGCAATCTCGGATTGCAACCGGCGTACATGACCTCTCGAAGGTCTTCTGCAAGCCCTTACATATCATTCATCACATAAACATAGTGAAAATTAGTGCGACTTTTCAAAAAACATAACATAGTTTTTGAAAATATCTTTGAAATAAATCAATAGGAAATACTAAGTCTCAATCTCATCATCTTAATATACAAGAATACTTGGGGCACAACCATACTTCAAAATACGAATATAGGAATACTTAGTATATTACAATACTTCAATGAGAAACATAAAAGACATATGTGCCCTCGAGTCAAATAAGGACTTACTTCAACTACTCTTGAACAATGGTACGGTCCAAGACTTCACTTCCCAAAAGCCTGTCACCTACCAAGAACTATATAGATAGATAAAAGCATGGAGCTAGTACAACCACATGTACTAAGTATGGCATTATGCATAAAAATCAAAAAGACAGACATTTATTGAAAATATGCATCTTTTATTTTTGAAAATTATAATCATAAGAAGACCATTTAACAACTTAGAAACACAAGATAACATTTAAACCAAAAATCATAATTTTAGAGGTCACTTTACAGTAACCTCATTCACTGTTACAGTGAATTTTCACTGTATAATGAAGTGACTTGTTCTTCACTTCAGGCAAATTTAGCATGTAATCTTCTCACTTAAAGCTACGCTAAGATTCACTTAAGTCACACAAAGAGAGACATCACATACACTCTCTCTAGATATGCCTAAACAAACTTTAATATTACTTATAATGAGTCACATACACACTTACGAGGCATCATAAACATCAAGGTAAGATTCTTCTACCAAAGGTGACTCTATGTCTCATTTGAGTGAGTACTTAAGCGATGGCCCATAAAATCCCTTACACATACACTTAAGATGTCCTATAGACTCCCTAGAATAGAACCATTCTCACTTAACACACCATCACATAATGATATTACATTCTCCTTCCAATGTCTATCAAAAGACCTACTTAAGTAAATTAAGAACATACCGTCCTTGATGGACATCTTCAAAATTACCTAAATAGTCCTTAAGACTACCTAAGTCTTAGATCATGTCCATAACACCAACCAACTTCCCTAACTAGAGTCATCCTCAAGACTTTTAAAGATAAGACATGAAGAGATCATCTCTTATGCCCTCTTCACACTTTATCTAAGGAATCCTTAAGTCACTTTAGATTAGGTACTTATTCATTTACATACTTCTTAACATAAGGCATTAGTTCATTAGTTCATTAAGCCTCATACAGCACATAAAGGTCATTCATGTAATGGTTTTAGAAAAGACCTAGGAACTCCAAGTAACACCTTCAAAGTCTATTGTGCAATGTCTAGATAGTGTCCCATACCACAACTTAAACCTCGTAAACTTCTCTAATGCTAATAGGTATTCCATATGATGAAAATAAGCAATAACCGACATAGACTATGATAGCAAGATATGGATTCTGGATTTCTATCCTACTTTGATGAGGTTGTTCTACTTGGCAAGAGTACTAGTTAGACACATCCCATGTAGGCACATGGTTAAGGAATATGAAGTATATACTTTGTAATCTAGTCTCACTATTTATCTAGAACTACTTCCCCTCACCTTACTCACTCAGTTCTAGCCTTCTTTCTCATAGAGTAATTCACACATTAGATTCACATAAAAGGGTTCAATAACAAGTTCATAACCCAATCACATTTACCCTACCAAGAAGGTCCACTAGGGCTACCTCACAATGGCGACAAGAAGCTCATGATGACTTTCCTAAGGATTAATATAATGTCATTCCAGTAAATTAACCATATGTCTATCATTCCATTTCTTTTAAGGATATCATTACGTCTTACGATTTCAACAATCTTAACCTTACCACTTGGTTCAAGGTTTTCACAAAAAAAACTCTCTTAAGTTCATGTAAGGTCACGTGTCATCATACATTCAAGACTAAGAGTTTTAAAATCCTAATTCAAGGAATCCCCTATTCTTAATCATATACACATCAAGGAAGGGACACACAAACAAGACAAGACACCACATACTTCACTTTTAACTCATAATGCAAGTTATTCTAGAAACGCCTAGAAACAACCCTAACATCTTCAAGTACTCCTATATACTATCCTAAAATACTCAATATGACCAATATAGACTCATATAGTAAAGTAGTAATAACCAAGACTCAGCCTTAAGACTATACACATAAGGCCAAAGTCATCGTCTAACATGATCACCTAAGATGACATGAATAGAGGAACACATATATGACTCCACATGTAGATAGATATTTTCATGCTTCAAATAATCAAACTATACAAATAGTCATATTACTTCTATTAGTTTCTAAAAAATTCAAGATAATCATATTGCATAAAAATAACGCCCACAAGGCCACATCAATATGAAGTAAAACACATAACACCGCCACCATAAGTGGACAACACCAATAATAATAGAATTGAAGTATAAATAACATCAAATTAAAGGAAATAAGCAAGCATACCCCCAAATCATCCTCAACACTTCAATCCAAAGTCAACTTACTCAATTCGATAACACAAGAACCTTATCCAAGGCCATAACCAACAATTCAACATAAAGCTACAATAATTAATGAACTAGGTCAAATCAATAAAAATTCATCAATATAATACAACCTAGATATCAATTTACTATAATTATTACATCAATGAATATCCCACATAAAACTATATAAGAATTCATCAACATTAGATCAATAAAAAATAACCCACAACTTAGTCAAAAACTAGGGTTCATCCAAATTCATAGTATCATAGGTAATTTAGGTTAAAATCATCAATAAAATATCAATCTAATCCATAATAAGTGTATAAAAACAATTGATGCAAGAACCCATGGTAGAATCATGAAATTGGACAATTCAACTTTAAAAACATATAAAACATCTTGAGAATTAGGGCTCCTTGATGAACTGAGTTTCAAGGATAAAAATCCATACCTCAATGATTATAATTCTTCCCTTTGATTAATAATTTCCACTCAAAACGTCACACCAAGATCTTTCTTGATTTTGGACTTCAATGGATTCTTTGGGAGTTCTTAAAGGATTTTGGAAATTTGATTTAGAAGAATGAAGTCTTGCTTATGAACATATTTAAAATACATAAAAGACCCCTAATAAACCGCCAATACTCTTATTTGGAAGTGGGGTGAAATTACAATATCACCCATAACTTACAGTGAAACTGCAGGCAGGAAGGCCACCATCGACGGTTGCCCCATCGACAGGGTGTAAGCCCATGCACGGGCTGTCCTGCCCCTCGTCGATGGGTTCTGAGACTTGCAACTGGTATTTTTGTTCCCCAGGCGTAGGACCAAACGACGCCCACCAGCTACGGGGCGTTGACCAGGCCACTGGCCATCGATTGGTCCTTCTTCAAGGACACCCATGGTTTGTCCTTGGGGATGTTTGCCTGGATGTTTCAAACCCAAACATGATCGCCTATGATTTTATCACCTATCACCTGAATTTTATCCAAAACGAAAATTTAAAACTCAGCGAAACATGCCTAGATACATAAGGTCATTTCAAAGAACATCTTTCGAATGTCATGTATGTTCTTATACGTTTGACTTCCAAACTCCAAGAAACTCGACACACTGCCGATAAATTATATAATAACTCATTTAAGGACCTTAAAACCTCATGAATCACACATAAACACATAGAACCACAGATGAGACACATAGGTGACTTAGTTGTCGAACGTCTTAGTCAGCCCTTGACGTTTGACTTCCAATGCATCTAATACTTTAGACACTCCCTCAATACCATATATTATACCTATTTAGGACCTTAAACCGTGATGATAACAATTTTAGGCTATAGTTCACGTAAGTCATTTTCGGGGTCTTCCAACTCCATAGAGATAATGCCTCCAAATTTTCAAGGAAAACACCATGGCCGCAAGCTCAATGTCATGAGTTGGGTAATTCTTCTCATGTTCCTTGAGTTTCCTAGAGTCATACGCTATTACTTTTCCATGTTTCATAAGAACACACCCTAAACTCACTCGGGAGGCATCAGAATAAATCACAAAACCCTTTGGTACCCTCTCATAATGTCAATATCGGAGTAGAGGTGAGTCTATACTTCAATAATTAGAAGCTCTTTTTAGATGATTCCGACCATTGGAACTTGGAATTATTTTGGGTTAAGTCCGTTTGTGGAGATGTGATAGATGAAAATCCCTCAACAAACCTCCTATAGTAGCCGACCAACCCTAGAAAACTTTGGATGTTTGTAGGACACTTCCGTCATCCTTGGATCAACCTCTAACCCTTAAATAGAGATAATGTGACCAATAAATGCAACCGATCTTAACAAAAAAGTGGTTATCCTAAAGAACTTGCAAAACTATCCTCAAGTGTCTCATATGAACATTCTCACTCCTAGAGTATATCAAAATATCATCAAGAAAGACAATCACAAAAAAATCAAGATACTTTTTAAAAACATGATTCATAAGGTCATTGAATGCCATCGGGGAATTTGTTATACCAAATGACATCAGTAGGAACTCAAAGTTACCATATCTAGTTCGAAATGCCATTTTTGAATATCAACCTCCCTAACTCTAAGTTGATGATAACCCAAACTTAAGTCAATCTTTGAAAAGTAACTCACTCCTTGGAGTTGATCAAATAAGTCATCAATCCTAGGTAGTGGGTACTTACTCTTTATACTGACTTTCTTCAGTTGACGATAATCGATACACATTCTCAAAGACCCATAGTTCTTCTTCACAAACAATATTGTGGCACCCCATGGAGACATTCTTGGTTAAATGAAACCCTTATCTAGCAAATCCTTTAGTTGAGTTATTATTTCTTTAAACTTGGCCGGGGCTATCCGATAAGGATGGATTGAAATAGGTTGTCTATCCGGTAATTAATCTATGCCAAAGTCAATCTCCCGTTCGAGAGGAATTCTTGGAAGGTCATTAGGAAAGACCTCTGGAAATTCCCTTACTATGGATACCGAGTCTAAGGGAGGGACCTTAGATTCAAGATCCATATCTATTACTATGTGGTAGACACAACTCTTTGCAATTAATTTACAATCTTTTAGAAATGAAATGATCTTACCCCTAGGATTTGAGTTTCCTCCCTTATACTAAAAGAAAGGTTCATCTTGAAATTGAAATTTGACTACCCTTGTCCTACAATCAATAGAGGCAAAGCAAGCATGCAACCAATCCATTCCCAATATGACATAACAATCTAGCATATCACGTTCTATCAAGTCACATAATGAACTCGATTTGGAAAGTAAATAGGACAACCTTGATAGACTCTCTTAACCACCACGGAATTACCCAGTACGGTAGAAACCAAAAAAGGATCGTCTAAAATATCGGGTAGTATATAAAACTTCATGGCTACAAGAGGGGACACAAATGACAATGTAGCTCCCTGATCCAAAAAGTCATATACATCAAAGGAAAATAATTGTCACATACGGGTAACCACGTCCGGTAAGTTCTTTTTATCACTTCAGGATTGGAGAGCATAAAAGCGATTCTTCATGGGAGCATCCGGATTTGGGCTACTTGCTTGTGCTTGAGAATTTTACCTTCCTTGAGCTTTTATCATAGGGAAATATCTTAATGTGAACACTCTTTCCATAAACATAGCAATTTCTCGTGCCAACTAGGCACTTACCATCATGTCTCTTATCACATTTTGCACAAAGAGGCTTCTCAACATATGATTTCCACCTTTTCCTTATTGGGGATTGGGATTAGGCAACTTAATCTTGTTGACCCTTGGATCATTTAAAGGGATTTGGTTGGAAAACCTCCTTTTGAACCTTGGTTTGTGTGGATTTCGGTTCTTACCTTCTTCAACTCCCGACAAACATGCTTAAGCTTTTTCTCCTCAATTTGTTCGGCATGAACCATAAGACGAGAGATGTAAATGGTAGGAATAAACATAGCCTACCTACTCTCATGAACCACAAGGTTGGATATCCTCATAACGAATTTGTTCATTTTAGCTCTAGAATCCGCAACCATAGTCGGAGCATACTTGAATAGTTGGGTGAACTTGAGGCTATACTCCTTCAAGCTTATACCCCCTTGATAAAGGTCGATGAATTCTTTCATTATCCTCTCCATTTGGTCCAAGGTAAATAACCTATCAAGGAAAGTCATTTTGAAAGCTCCCAAAGTAATCTGGCCTTCTATAACCGGCCTCTCATCCTTCCATTGCTCATACCAAACTTGAGATATGTTATCAATGAACCCTTGTGGGTCCTCCTCCACCTTAGAACCAAAGAATGTAGGGGGATTCATCCTTGTGAAATCCCTAATCCTTGAAGCGGTGGTGTTAGCATTGGGGTTCACTTGCACCTTTGCATTCCTAGAAACTTAAGTAGCCAACACTTGAGTAAAGCTATGTATGTCTGACGTTATCTCAATGTTAGACATATAAGTTTCTTCAATACGAACTTGAGGGTTTTGAGGAGCTTGAGGGGGAACCGCCTCATTCAAATTCTCCTCTCCGGCCTTTTGAGCATGTAACGACTTTAAAAATGAAATGGGTCAAACTAGAGCTTTACATGTGTTCCCTGAGTTATTAATGATTTATAATAGTGTATTTTAGCATTGGAAGTCAGTTTGTGAAATTTGGAAGTCAAACGACGTTCAGAAAATGTGTCTTGGAATGTGCTAGTGTGTCCTTGTTTTTGGTGCATGTTTTTTGGTAGTGTTTGGTGTCTAAAACCAGTGGGGATGAACCTAGTACCGATAAGGATGTACCAAGTATCAAAACATTCAAGTACAAATCTTCAGGGACCACCCTAAGGGTTGCAAGGAGGACCTAAACGCTGAACAAGCGAGCTGCCCAAGGTGTGCAGGGGCAAAGTTTATAGCCCACACTACTAGAAAATAGGCCTATGGCAACAAGTCCAAATTCGTTGCAATAAGTATCCAAACCGTTGCAATAGGCCTAAGGCAACGGTTCATAAACCGTTTCATCAGCTCGCGTAGCAATAGACGTATTGGAACAAATTTTTGCAACGGTTCATTTACCATTGCAATAGATAGACCTATTGTAACGGATTTTAAACCGTTGTCATAGTTCATTCTATTGCAAGGTTTATTTTTTCTAATACAACAGTTCAAAACTGTTGCATATATTATCTTTTGCAACTACTTTTAGGCTACTGAAACACATTTTTGTGATTTTAAAGTAGTTATTAATAGCAATAGTAACGGTTATTTGAACTTGTTGCAACAATTCTTAGGTTGTTATGCAACATGTTGGTGGTCTATCACAATATTATTTCCTTGTAAAAAAAATAAAATATACTAAATTTATACAAAAAATAAATATTCAATAGGAAGATCATAATCCAAATTATCCAACTTGTATTATCCCATATAAAAAGTACAATATACACATTTTTTGACATGTTCAATAGTAGGCATACACAAGTTCGAAAATACAATAAAATGTAATGTTCTTTCACTGTTCAACCGTTAAGGTCTTCATTTGTTTCTTCTGTCCCTTCCTTTATTCACCTACAAGATGATCAGAAATACGATCTTATCAAATTTTTTTATACAAAAAGAATCAAATGTCTACACTTGAGATCTTGCCGTAGTCATGGTAAGATGACGAACTACAATTCCAAGAAGCAATTTCTTATAATCTTTTTCGGAAAAATAAAAATATACAAGTATCAGTTTTCCATATTCCAATGTGGAAAAGGGACATTTCTAAAGATGCAAAAAAGAGAAATTCAAAGAATATCTTTAAAAACTACTCGTGACATGACAAGTATAAAGTTACAAACTTCAAATTCTTCTTTCATGCATAGCTTGTATATACTCATTAAAACTACAACACATAGATAACACTTCAATGACTCGATAGTAATTCAAATTACATTACATAAATTGATTAAACATAAGGAAGAAAAGATACTAAAGTTATTTACCCATTTTAGATATGTAGGAAATAGTAAAATTTCAAACTTGTTTAGAATTTTTTTTTGTATCGAAGAAAATTATGAACATCTAAACGACGAAATATATACCAAAGCAGAATTGCATAGAAAATTTGTATAAGCTATATTCTAAGATGGGATAATTTAGTGTGTTTAATTAGAATATTGATCTGATCAATCAAAGGTAATTAGTAATAACCTCAAGCGACTCTAGAAAGAGACAGATATACAAAGTCATATGTAATATTATATTGGAGGGTATTACAAGACCATTCATTTATACACAACATACAGAAAATAAACCAAGTTTTATAATAAACGTTAACTTGAGTGTAGGTTGAAACATAGCTAGCTATCATCAAGACATCATATCCATGAACTCAGTGTCAATTGAGGAAGCTCTAATGTACACAAGATGCTATATGAAATAGTGAAGATTCTAAGCTTCATTTGTCATTATTGAACACCGCGCAAACCTTACACTCATGCATCTAAAGGTAACTAATATAATTACAAAATTTTGTCTTGTGTAAACAGAATGTTACTTTCAAATCATGTTTTTCTTTACCCAGGGATAAGCTTGTACAGCCGGACGGGCATCACATGATGTTATGCTTATAAGAAAACAAGACAAGTTTCACATTTGATACAACTTATGTGACTCGAAATCTCTGGATTATGAAATACGAAAAAAATAGGCTAAATGTTCCTAATTTTATTAGTATTTACTATTAAATCAGCTTCATTTATCATATTCAATATAATGTGAAGGCTAATTGTTTGAACTAATAACAACATATTAAGCTGATATATGTGAATTGTGATTAAAATACTGAATGAGTTATCTGACATTTTATTTTGTAATCAAAAGTACATTTCTTAGAAAAATGGGATCTAGATATTCTGCAATACCTTTAATGTGCAGAGAGGATGTTGGTATGAGATGTTTTTAAAGTGCAGCGACTGCAAATCATTTTGTTGTTATTAGAATCAAATGACATGGATGAAAATTTGAAGATTTATACACTTGTAAGGGAAACTAATTTCTCAAACTCTACTCTTTCAATGTTTCTCAATGGAAAATTGTACATAGTATTATTGTTGGTAGAAGCAGAATAATAATATGGTGAGGGCCAAGGAACTGACACATTCTCATTTAAATTACAAATGACGTCAATTCCTGAAGTTTGGTTATGTGTTAAATATGTTACACTTCTAAACTTGTTATCATAAACAAATAATTTACTAATATTATAGTTGAAACTACAGGAATCACCATCAAAATTCAAACTTTATATCTTGATATTGCCATATTAAAGGTAATTAATACTAACTTCCCTTTGAGAATCAGAGAAAAAAAAATTTCAAAAGAAAAATTGCATTATATAGCTAAGGTTTAACTTAACTACTAATTTTAGTCTTATACCTTCAAATATGAGATTGAAGTCTATAAACTCTACAATAACATACTAGTAAAACTCAAAAAGTTAATAGATAAATAAACTTTGTTAATCCTACTAAGGTTTAATCCCAAGTAACAAATTTATCAAAAATATAATAACATAGTAATTTATAACAAATCTTCAGGTGATGTTAGCAATGTTAAAGTTGGTAGCTATCTATCATTATGCAACAAATTTACTAGACATAATACAAGACTGATGTTTCAATAACAAAAGCATATAACAAAAATTAAAATGTAAAGAACCAACACTTTAAAAGACAAGTAATCCACTAAAAATCCCCCTCTCTCTTTCTTTAATTTGCCTCTTAAACTACTGTCTCTAGGCAAAGCTCTCCAGTTTTGATGTTTGGACTTACTGTAGAAGAATCATTAATGACCTCTTTCACCAAATTTGATTTCCTAATTCCCAGAGAAAAAAAAGACCAAATTTGGTACTCAATCTGAGCATGCTGACAGGAGAATTAATACTTCAAGTGTGAGTCAAATGGAAAATAAAATTCCCTTTTACGTTACTTCACTAATTTGGAGTCATGGGTTAGATTGAGGCGTCCACCAGTTCTCGCAAAATTGAAGCATCCACAATTTGAGTTCCACAAATTTCATTTGAAAAAAATATAAGACTAATTACCTTACACAATTGCAGACAAAAACTGTAAAAAGATGCATAATACAAAAAATAAAGAATCAAAAGTTTTTTAGTATCTAAATTTGCAAGTTTCCTCAAAATACTATAGTATCTACCCAATAGATTTGAAACCGTTTCTAATCACTGACATACAAACTTACAATTTCAGATGAAACTTACCTCTATTTCATCGATATAGATGACGAAATGAGAAAAAATTGGATACAAGGGCTTTGCTCTTGCATGCTTTAACGAATAAGAAGATGAAGCGGTGTTATGGAAAAAAAGTGAAATAGATAGAGGAGGTACAAAAACCCTAATTATAAAAGAAAAAAAGTGGTGCCAAATATAAAATGTTGCCATATATATTTTTATTAATTAACTGTTGCTATAGAGATAACTATTGTATCGAATATTATAAGTGTTGCAATAGATATCTGTATCGCAACAGTTTAATTAAATTAATGTTCTAATAGATCAATATCCTTATGCAACGTCTTAACCCGTTACCATTGACTTGCTAACGCAACAGTTTAATACCCGTTACAAATAGAATTATTGCCATATCTCCAATTTCTAGTAGTGCCACTGCGTGACACACATGTAGCACGAGGCTCACTGCCTAAAAAAGCTGAATATCAAGAATCAGCAGTTTTGTGTATGACGCGCAGCCAAGTCCAAGATTTGGTCGCGTCGTTTGTTTAGTCATATTTGAATTTTGAAAAGGGTCCAAATGATGTAGGGGTCTCTTGGAAACTTTGGGGGATCATTTGTGTACTGATTTAGGTCATTTTATACGTCATTTCACCCATCATTTCAAACCCTAAACATCAAATCAAATTTCTCCAAAAACCTTTTCTCCAAAAACCTCCATTGAAGAAGCTTCAAGATCCAAGGAAGAGGACCAAGTTTTTCACGTTTTCTTCATAAAAGATTCGTGTGTTTCTTTATATTAAGGTATAGTAGTAATCCTTGAACCTTCTTTCATTAGAGGAGCCACTTTAAAGAGATTTCAAAAAGGATTTAAACTTCAATCTTCTTTATTCCTTGACTGTAAGTATGGGTGTGTCAATGAAAATATATTATCGATTAAAATAAGTTGTTCTTAGTTCTATACGATGATTTCAATATCAAAACCCCTATGGAATCATGTCTATTCTTTTTTTAAATCAACTTTTAGATTATGAAATAGGTTCAATGAGCATGATTATATACTGTTAAAGTAATTGTTTTCCTTGTGGTTTTATTGAGTTTTAGCTATTTCCCTGAGGGCTATTTCTTGATGGATTATTGGATAAATTATGAACAAGTGGTAAAGTGTTGGATGAAGGGTTAGTTTTTCTATCTTGGTTAAGTTATGTTGAAGTAACTCTTAAGTGGTATGGTCCACCTTTGGTGGCGGTATTTACTTGAAGTATATTAAAATATATGTGTATTTTGACAATGACCTAAGGCATGATATGTGAATGGAAGTGATGATATTAAAATGTATGTGCATGATACGTTTTAGGAGGTTGAAATGAGTATCTTGAATGGTGTATGCCTAAGTGAAGTATGTATTTGATGTGTGAAGTATGATAATATGTAAATTGTGATGAGTGTTGGTTTTGAGCATGTCTAGAAATTAATATTATGAATGATGACTATTATGTGAAAGGTGTGCTCACATATACTCAGACACACACTTAAATGCATGAATAAGTCAATGAATGAAAATGGGGGATTGTAGGGTAGACACTCTTCGTGAGTATAGATGAAGTATCTAGATCATCCCTATTATTCCTATGTATGAAAAGGGAGATTTCGGGGTGAACACTCTTCGTTAGTTGAGATGAAGTTTGTAGTAGCAACCTCACTATTCCCGATGAGATTTCCAAATATTGGAGGTTGGATACCCTTCGTGAATTGAGATGGGGTGTCCAATAGTTTAATCTTCACCTATAGTCTATGAATGTTTAAGACTCCATGGGGGAGTTATACTTAGCACCGAGATGATATGAGGAAAAGCTAGTTACTTTTCGTGAGTAGAGATACTGTATTCAGTGTACCTCTTGAGATAGGTGTTCTTCGTTAGTAGAGAATGAGTTACTTAATAACAATCTCCTTATCCTTAAATATGCGCCCGCGTAGGTGTAGCTATTGGAGAATCCATGTAAAGGCTAAAGAATATGACCCTACCCTAGGCATTTAGGGATCCGTCATCCGGTAAGGGTAGTATCAGGATTCCATGTCTAGCTCTCATGGTCTATATCAGTTAAAGCTAGCCCCCACATATGTCGTGGTCTATGTCGGTTAAAGCTATCCCCCACAAATGTACGCAAATAAACTAAGTCTTCTTAAGGGTGTTGTACTGAGGGTAGGTGGTGCAATGGGACGCTACTTATCCATTGCACAAGTAGACATTTGAAGGAAGTCTTCGTGTGTCATTATATGAAATGTATGAATGGGTCATTATATGATGTAAATGAAAGTAATGTGCTTCTAATTGTGTCCTTGAAGTCCTCGGAAGTGTTTAGTGTCATTCGAGGACGAATGTTGTTCGAAGTGGGGGAGATTCTAATGATATTGAAAAGGAAATAGGTCAAAATAGATCTTCACATGTGTTTCATGAGTTATTAATGATTTAAAATAGTGTATAAAGCATTGGAAGTCAATTTGTAAAGTTTGGAAGTGAAACATCTAAGAACGTCCAGGACGTTTGGAAAATGTTCCTTAGAATTTGCTAGTGTCCCCTTGATTTTGGTGCATGTTTTTAGGTAGTGTTTTGTGTCTAAACTTGGAAGACAAAGAAGTATGATAAAGATGAGACCGTATAAATTGAATAGTCATCAAATTGACTATTTTCCGATTTGTTCGTTTGTCTATGGGGCCTTAAAACAAAATGAAAAATAGGAAAAAAGCCAGTGCAGATAACCCTATTACCGAGAGGGATGTACCAAGTGTCAAAACTTTCAAGTACGACTGCTCTCGGACCACCCTAAGGGCCCCCAATGAGGACCCAAATGTTGGATAAAGGAGCTGCCCAAGGCAGCGTACAGTGGCAGAATTTAAAGCCCGCCTCGCGATGCGCCTTTACCACAAGGCTCACTGCCCCAAAATTCTTATAATCAAGAATCAGCAGCTCCCTCCGCGACGCGCAGCCAAGTTCCAGATTTGGCCGAGTCGTTTTGAAAGTCAAATTTGAATTTTGAAAGGGGTCCAAATGGTGTAGGGGTATTTTGGGAACATTGGGGATCGTTTTTGGACTTACATAGGTCATTTTAAACCTCACTTAACCCACCATTTCAAACCCTAAAGATCAAATGAAGTTTCTCCAAAAACCTCCATTGAAGAAGCTTCAAGTTCAAAGGAAGAGGACCAAGTTCTTCATGTTTTCTTCACCACATATTCATGGGTTTTTTCATATTAAGGTATGGTAGTCATCCTTGAACCTTCTTTCATTCAAGGAGGAACTTCAAAGAGATTTCAAAAAAGGTTTCAACTTCAAACATCTTTATTCCTTTACTCTAAGTATAGATCTTTTCATGAAAATATTTTATTGATTAAAAAAAGTTGTTCTTAGTTATAAATGATTATTTAAAAGTAAAAATTCCAATGGAATCATATCTATTCTTTTTATCAACTTTTAGATTATGCAATAACTTTAATGAGCATGATTAGATAGTGTTAAAGTTATTGTTTTCTTGGTGTTTTTTTTAGTTTTAGCTACTGCCCTAAATTCTATTTTATGATGGATTATTGGATAAATTATGAATAGGTGGTAAAGTCTTGGATGAAGGGTAACTTTTTCTCCCTTGGTTAAGTTATGTTGAAGTAACTCTTGAGTCATATGGTCCACCTTCTGTGGCGGTGTTTACTTGAAGTATATGAAGTTATATGTGTACTGTGAGAATGACCTTGAAGGCATGATACGTAAAGTGAAGTGATGATTTTGATATGTAGATGCATGATATGTTTTACGAGGTTGAAATGAGTATTTTGAAGGATTTATGTGTAAGTGAAGTATGTATTTGATGTGTGAAGTATGAAAATATTATAATTGTGATGAATGTGGGTTCTGAGCGTGTCTACAAATAAATATTATGCATGATGACTATTATGTGAAAGGTGTGCTCACGCATACTCAAACACACACTTGAATACATGAATGAAGTCAATGAATGAAAATGGTGGATTGTAGGTACGTGAGTAGAGATGAAGTGTCTAGACCATCCCTAATATTCCTAAGTATTAAAGGGGCATTATGGGGTGAAATATCTTCATGAGTTGAGATGAAGTGTTTAGTAGCAACCTCACTATTCCCAATGACCTTTCCAAAGATAGGTTGGAGGTTGAATACTCTTCGTGAGTTGAAATGAGGTGTTCAATAGTTATCACTTAACCTATAGTCTATGAATGTTTAAGACTCCGTGGGGGAGTTATGCTTAGCACCGAGAGGATTTGAACAAGAGGTAGGTTCACTTCGTAAGTGGAGATGTTGTATTCAATGTACCTCTTGAGATGGTTCTCTTCGTTAGTAGAGAACGATTACTTAATGGCAATCACCTTATCCCTTAACTATGCGCCCTCATAGGTATAGCTATTGGAGAATCCATGTAAAGGATAAAGAATATTTCATACCTTAGGCAAGTAGGGATCCCTCATCGGATAAGTATAGCATCGAGATTCCATGTCTAGCTCTTATGGTCTATGTCGGTTAGAGCTAGCCCCACAAATATATGTAAAGGAACTAAGTCTTCTTAAGGGTGTTCTACTTAGGGTAGGTGGTGAAATGGGACGCTACTTATCCATTGCACAAGTAGACATTTGAAGGGAGTCTTGTTGTGTCCTTATATGAATTGTGTGAATGGGTTATTATATGATGTAAATTAAAGTAATCTGACTTTACGTTTAATGTACTCCGGACATTATTGGGATTCCCCCCTTGTATTTGTTCACACGAAATCCAACTCATGCCCAATCACAAACCAAGTATTAATAACTAAAGAAGGTTGAATCCACCTTTGCAAGAGGTAGTGAAAAAGAATATCATCAAGTGGTTGGATGCCAGGGTCATTTAAACTATTGCTGACAATAGGTGGGTGTGCCCTATTCAATGCATTCCTTAAAAGGGTAGGATGACAGTGGGGCCTATGAGCGGAATAAGATAGTTCCAATGCGGCCAGCGATTGGATAGAGAGTTTGTATGGATTACTGAAAGTTGAATGCGTGGACTAAGAAAGAACATTTCCCATGCCCTTAATGGAGATGCTAGACTGACTTGCACGAAAAGGGTGGTATTGTTTTCTTGATGCCTATTAGGGTTATAATCAAATATCTATTGCCTTTGAGGATCAAAATAAGACCACTTTTACTTAACCTTATGAGACATTCACATTTAAAAGGATGTCGTTTGGGTTGTGTAATGCAACGGCCACTTTCCAGCGATATAAGATGTCAATATTCTCAAATATGGCGGAGGACACTATTGAGGTGTATATGGATGAATTTTCGGTGGTTGACAATTCCTTTGATCGGTGTTTGAATCATTTAGCTGAGGTTTGATAAGATGTGAAAATTGCAATCTTGTGCTTAATTGGGAAAATTGTCACTTTATGGTGAAAGAAGGCATAGAGTTGGGCCATCACATCTAGGAAAAGGGGATAGAGGTTGATCGAGGTATAGTCGAAGTTTTAGAGAGGCTTCCTCCACCTATCTCTGTAAAAAGGGTGAGAAGTTTTCTTGGACATGTGGGTTTTTATTGGAGGTTTATTAAGGATTTTTAAAAAATTGCACATCTTTTACGCAAACTACTCGAAAAGGAATGTAAGTTCTATTTCGATGAATCTTGTCTGCTAGAGTTTGGAGAATTAATAAAGAAGTTGGTATCTGCACCCATTATTACTTACCAAGATTGTAGTAAACCATTTGAGGTGATGTGTGATGCTAGTGGGGTTGCTCTTGGTTTGGTATTTGGACAGAGAAGGGATTAAATCTTTCACACCATTTACTATGCAAGTAAACGCCTCAATGAAGATCAATAGAACTACACGGTAATCGAAGAAGATTTTCTTATAGTGGTGTTTGCTTTCAAAAAAATTTGCTCTTATTTGCGCGGTACGAGGGTCATAGTGCATATAGACCACTCCGTGTTGAGGTATTTGATGTCGAAGAAGGATGCGAATAAAAGGTTGATTAGATGGGTAGTGTTACTCCAAGAGTTTGACTTTGAGGTAAAAGTAAGAAAGGGGATTGAGAATCAAGTTGCCGATCTCTTCTTTAGGTTAGAGAATAAAGTTATGCGTGAAGTGGGAGAAAATACTGAAATTGGTGATGCATTCACTCATGAACATGTATTGGCTGCTAATACAGATTTGATCCCATGGTTCGCAGATTTTGCAAATTATCTGGCTAGTGATATAGTTCCTTCAAACTTGTCTTTCCATCAGAGTATGAAGTTCATGTATGATGCGTAAAAGGTCTTTTGGGATGATTCTTACTTATACCACTGTTGTGCATATGGGATTATTCGTCGTTGTGTACTCGAAGATGAGATGTTGAGTGTTTTTTAGGCATGTCACTCCTCCCCAGTGGGTGGGCACCATACAGGTATTCGTACTGCGAATAAGATTTTGCAGTGTGGGTACTATCGGACAACCATTCACCAAGATGCTCACGAGTTCGCCAAATCATGTGATCGGTGCCAACGAGTTTGAGGAATCTTGAAGAGGCAAGATATCACTTTAAACTTTATTTTGGTGATTGACTTGTTTGATGTATGGGGCATTGATTTAATGGGACCATTTTTGAGTTCTCATGGGATGGAGAATATACTTGTGGCGATCGATTATGTGTCAAAATGGGTTGAAGCAATAGCGCTTCTTAACAATGAAGGAAATTGTGTCTGCGTTCTCGAAAAAGAATATAATCTCAAGATTTCAGACCCATAGGGCCATAATTAATGATGGGGGCTCTCACTTTTGTAACAAGTTTTTCAAAGTGCTATTGAAGAAATATGGGGTTCTCCATAATGTGGATACTCCTTATCATCAACAGACTAGAGGGCAAGTTGAGGTGTTCAACAAAAAAAATCAAGAAAATTCTAGTGAAAACACTGAATACTTAGAGAACGGATTGGTCAATAAGGCTTGATGATGCTTTTTGGGCCTACTAAACCTCGTATAACACTCCCACAGGTATGTATCCATACAAAATTGTATATGCGAAGGAGTATCACATGACGGTCGAGTTAGATCACAAAGACATGTGGGCTATGAAGAAACTAAAGATGGATTGAAATGAAGTGGCAGAACGAAGATTAAATGGGTTGAATGAGCCTGATCAGTTTTCGGTGGAAGCTTATGAAAGTTCAGCCATCTACCAAGAGAGGATTAAGAAGTATCACGTCCAAAGGGTTAAAAATCAAGAATTTTCGGTTGGTGATCTAGTGCCTCTATTCACCTCTAGGCTACGCTTGTTTCTGGGCAAACTCAAGTCCAAGTGGACATGACAATTCCTCATCACTAAGGTGTTCTCACATAGAGCGGTTGAATTGGAGAATAAGAAAGGCACAAAGTTCACAGTCAATGGGCAAAGGATTAAAATCTATCTGGGGCATGCGGAGAATGTCCATAAAGTGGTTGAGGCCTATCACCTTGATGAAGTCTTAGTAATCAAGGAGCCACTGTCGTGAAGCAACGTTAAATCAAGCACTTCTTGGGAGGCAACACAAGGTGTATCCTCTAGCAAACGATAGGTTTTATTTTCTTTGTAGGAATAGTCGTGTTTTTGTATATCATTTTGTTTTTAATTTAATTTCATTCTTCCTTGGGTGCTATTGTTAGATAGAGACTAGAGTAGGGTCCATGTCTCAAAAGTGTCCAAAAAAAACACAAAAAGAATAGCCTAATGGGTGTTACATGTGCAGAAAAATGGTCAGGTGCACAGGTCTACGGACCCCATCTATGGGCCGTTATTCAATCTATGGACCGTCGATAGTGTCCGTGGATCCCAGGTATGTCCCTCAAATTTTCTAAGTGCAAATGCAAACGACAGTCCTAGTCGATGGACCATCGACGGGGTTTCATAGATTTAAAATGCTAGTGCCCGACCCGACCTGATTGGTAATATTAAACTACATAACGGTTTATATTCTTTCCCACCATCAAATTCTTTTAAAATTACCTTCCTAAACTGTTTTGTTCCATTATTTCCTTCCTTTATCACATACAATCATACTCCCAACTTCCATAAAAATCCCAAATCGAAATCCCCCAAATTACCAAAACTCTCCCTTCCCAAACTCTTTTGTTTCCACGTTGTTCTTCAGCTGATGATTACAGTTTGGGCGCGTAGGCTACTGTTCAAAGTTTATATCGCAACCAGACCACTACAAACTGAAGGTATTTCGATTTTACACTTTGAATTCTCGTTCTTACTTGTTTATCACAAATTTGGATGTGGTTTTTGACTGAGGGTCTAAATCAATTGATATTGCATGCTAATAACTTGTGTCTTACATCCCTCGGAATGAAAAAATGTGGTAGTATCGCTTATTAGTCTGCCTATAATATGATTTTCTCTATAATGATAGAAACTCAAACTTAGGGTTTCGTAGTGTTAATAAAGTGGAACACAAATTATGTGAAACTGAAATTCTACGGATGACGATATGTCTTTGTGGGTGTAATTTTTGCTTGTCTACACTCGAATGTGTAAAAACATTTTCCAAAATGTTGATCTTGCGAAAAGACATGAAATTTATCTCAAGCCAACAGTAGAGACCTCGTCGATGGGGTTTGTAGATTGAACTACCCTTAAATTGTTGAAATCATAAACGACGAAAATGGACTATGGTCCATTGATTGATCAACAGACCGTTCTACATGTCCGTTGTTTTTTTAGAGAACCTTTTTTCAATAATATCTAAAAAAATACTCAAGGTGTTAGACAACGAAAGTCGACTATAGTCCGTGGATAGATCGACAGGCCGTTCTACATTCTGTAATTTTGATCTGAGATATCTGATAATTTTGATAGTATTAAATAATTCTAAGTGTCCAACGATGAAACCTATAGATGGACCATCGAATGATCGATAGACCGTCGATTGATCGACAAACCGTCGATAGTAGCCATCAACCTGAAGTTGTAGAACTGAATTATGTTTTGAATTTTGTTTTCTTTTTCTTTCTCATTGTTTCGAGTGTATAGTATTGTTGAATTGAGACTAAAATCTATTCTTCAGGTACAAATGACTCCTAAAAGGGCTATCGTATATTCAAGAGGCAAGTCCAAGTTCGTGGCCCTATCTCGTCAGATTATTACTATCTCCGAAAATGAGCAATATCCAAAATATGTCCCCCCCGGGTGCAATTACCCCGACACCAACTGCTCGAGTCCCATGGGGTACCCTTCAAAAGGTAGTTCCCAGCGTAGTCACTGCCTCCCAGTTTTATGAGGATCTTACACTAAGTGGCTAACCTTCTGAGGTTGTCTGTAGCTCTGAAGGAGCATCAGGATCCGAATCTGCTTCAGTTTCTCGGTCGTCCCACTCTTCAAGGTCGAATAAGGCAACTGCCTCCAGTTTTGTCTCTCAGGGAACCACTCAGCTAGAGGTTCATAATAACCAAGCCTCGTCTATAGAAGCTACTAGCTCGAAGTATGCCCCTGCACCCTAAACAAATGTCCCTACACTAGTTTCTGAGGAACCGAACTGGTGGTGCATCGATGGTAATTATCAGGTGTATAAAGACCCCATAATGTTGAATTAAAATAGGGTGATGACCCATTTGGTCAATGTTAAGCCTTGGGTTCTTAAGAAGAGTTTGCAGCCATTCCCCAAGGTGCATAATTTATTCAACCGACATAAGTTTAAGTGGATGGCATGGAGCTTAGGGTCCTACTACAAGGAGATATTCAAGGAGTTCTATATTTCCTATGTGGCTACTCTCAGGGGCTCTATTGATAGGCAGATAAGACCTGCCAAATAGGAACAACTCATCTCTATTCTTGTCGGGGGATGCTGGGTTGATATCTCAGAGGCCACCCTCCAGTGGTTCCTGAATGGACCCACCACTAACACACAATGGTCCCCCATTACTCATGAATTCTACTATAGGTGGGAGATGGTCAAAAACGGCGCATTTCAGAGGACCGCAGAGCAGAAAGAGTCTATGAAGAGGTGATTGGCCCAACATCTGGTGTATTATTGTTAGAGAAACGACTGGGTGTTAGACACCTCAGGAATGATTAAGAAGGCCACCCTCTCATTCATGACCAAGTTCTTATGGTTGGTAGTCTGACACTATCTATCATCGAAAAACACAAATAATGTTCTTACTTAGGATAGGGCGGTGGTGGTGGCATCCTTGGTGGTGGAGTTGGAAATAAATGTGGCTAAGGTGGTGATCACGGTGATCGTTGAGAGGTCTTTTAAGACCCCTATTACAAACCCTTTTGCTTGTATGATCTTCCAGCTTTGCAGGTAGGCTTGGGTACCCATTTGGCATTTTTACACATATTGTCACCCGGCGAGGACACTAGATATAGGTCTCATCAGGGATAAGACTAATGTTTTGCAGCGCTACGGAGAGGGCCCAGGATGGAGGTTTTCGCATTGAGAAAGAATTTGGAGGAGACGGTGGAGTTAGCGCAAGGGGATGATCATGGTACATTGAGCGTGCTGACACCACCTCGGTTGACTCCACTCATGTTGACAACAGGGCCCCCAGCTTATCACGATCCACACCGCCATCTGCAACACTGGTTCCTTTAGCACGGGTATAGATCTTGGAGGCACATATGGCCACCCTACTTCTCCACGTGAAACCTTGGATGAAGAATCCCATAGCCGAAGTCGAGGAAAGGATTGAGAGGAGGGTGGCGCAGCAGACTGAGCAAAAATTCAGTTTTTCCATCAACGCCAAGATGCCTTCGAGTTTTGGGTTCTAGCCCATCCAACCACCACGATAGAACTCACTACTCTTCAGGAGGCGGTTGATAATTTGCGTGTTGATGTAGATGTCATTCTCTAGATAAGGGGTACAGAGCCAGAGAGTTGCCGACTGGTTTCGCAGAGGACACAATGTTTGACGTTTTGTTAAAAAGCCTTCTGCTGAGCCGCAGCCTGAGCCACGTGGTGGATCCAAGAGGCACCGTTCTAGACGCACTATTGATGCAGGAGATCATGCCCATGTGACGAAGAAAGAGAGGACAGACTTCGAGGTTTTTAGGAGGGATTCTTTGGTAGATGAGGAGGCCCACCAAATTAGGGGTACAAAAGATTGTTGTTGGGGCATCTAGTTCCATACTGGTGACCGTTGAGTGGAGAACCACTGATTGTGCGGAGGTTGATGTGGCCACAACTGAGGGTTACCCAAGTAGTGATGTTTTAGGTTCCGAAAACCAGACCTACCCATTTGTTGAGAGATCGTCAGCGCTATGCGCCTCAGGTTTTCTTCACCTACCACTATGTACTTATATTTTTATTCATTGGGGACAATGGCATGATCTTTTTGTTGGGGGTAAGGTAAATGGAAAGTGAGTGTTAGGGTGAAGTTTCAGTAGCCGAACTCGCAATCCTCTCTTGGGGTTTTCTTGCCTGTGTTCTTTTTTCCCAAGAGACTAGTTATTTTTCTGTTGAACTGACAGGTTGTTATGTGTACAAAGTATAAAAATACTAAGCATGATGGCTGAAAATACATTATATCCCGTCCTAGAAAGTGATCGCATGAATAGGTGAAAATGAATTGAATGTGTTGGCTCTAAGGATGACATAGATAGGCACCGGCTGCATGAACCTCAACTAACACCTAAACTTGGAAATCTGACAATCTTATAGTGTAATGAGGGTTCAAGAGAGTGTGAGTAGTTTGGAGTGTTCAATGGTTGGTACTTAGCTAGAACTTGCCCGGTTAGTCCTTCAAAGGGAATATGTGTTGGAATACTAGGAAAGGATCATAAACCCTTTTTCGCATTAGCAAACATCTAGCCTAAAGTGAAGTTACCTAAATGGAAGCTTTATAACTTTTGAGACAAATGTGTTGAGCATATAATCGACCTATGTTTTCTCACAAACTCACCTTCCCAGAGTTTAATGTTTTGCCCCCGGTCCCTCCTTGAATATGTGCACTTCGACTTAGCCCTTGAGCCTAGGTTGAGAGTGGGTAATGCAGAAAATGACATCGTCTTGGCCCCAACCCGACCTCGACCTCGGGTATTGTGTACTTGAACTCATGAAAAATCCATTATTTGAGAGTGGAAATAATGAGTGAGAACCCAAAGATGGGTATGAAAAGAGTTGAATGCTCAAACTAAAAAAAATCAGTGAAAGATGTGACTTAGTGAAATTATCAATGTAAATGAAAGATAATATAAAAGTGAACGAAAATAAAGAAAAGAGTTTGAAAAAGTTGGAAAATAAATATGATTCGTATCCTAATAAAAGGGAGCAAAGAAAAGATGAAAAACAAAGGAAATGAAAAAAGAGGTAGGAAGATTAGCGGAAATGTCAAGGACGGTAAAAAGTCACAAAAAATTTACCCAAATGTCCTAACCCTGAACCTACGTTATGAGATAAGAAAGTTTTATCATGATTCTGGAGTCTATTGAGGTGCACCTAAGCAGATAAAATAAGGGCATGCATGTGGAGATGGGTACTAGCTATGTATGAATTTTTTTTCAAGCGTGAGTGTTGAATAAAGATCCTTGTACCCAAGCTTAAAATCAATGTACGAAAAATGAGGATTTCTTTTTAAGTGAGGACACTAGTTTCAGTGTCAGAAAGTTGACCTTGGTAAGAGGAAAAATAGTAGAATTATATGTGCATGGTGAGTTTGTGTCAATGGTGTGATCCACATGAGTTAGCTTGTTCAAACTTGATAGCATAAGCATGCACTAAATCAACAAAAGAGTCGGGATTGATATTCATGTGATTGTGAAAGCTTAAAAGAGTATACTTTTGTACAAGTGTGGGTTTTAGTCATAATTTGTCGCTTGAGGACAAACAATGAATTTAAGTTGAGGGTGTTGATTTACCGTGGTTTCATAGTGCTTTCAATGCTTTTTGCTTAAGAGTTGTGTGTGTCTAGAGCCTTATTACAATAGTTTTAACATGTTTATATGTTTGTTTTGCAGGAAAGTTGTCCACAATAAAAACGCAGAAGGCAGCTGGAAAATCGTTCAGAAAGACGACCTACGAATGAAATCGATGGCCCGTAGGTGGTGACTTTCGATTGAAGTTCAGATTGATGGAGAAGTTCGGGGAAATCTGATCAAGTGTTGAACTACAGAAGGTATCAAAGGTTGATGTACTGTAGTGGCAAACCGTTGATTTAATTAAATATAGTTGCAATACGTGAAGTTTGAGAATTTCTAAAGATGGAGCGACTGAGGGCATCGACGGACTGTAGGTGCATCAACGGCCCGTGTTGTTGGTCGATCGTTTGATTCAGAGAATGTGCCATATGAAGGAAGAGAAATATATTCTGATTTTGGACTGACGGAGATAGTGGACAGGCTATCACTTCATTGACGGTCCATTAGTAGGAGTCGTCGATCAATACCGCATTTTTGGATAAACTTTTAGTCTTTCAATTCCTTTTAATTTAGGACATTATTTTCTATAAGTAGGGATTAAAACCTCATTTTTGGGGTTATATATTACTTTTATTGTTGTTTTTTTTTATTCGAGATTGGTTTTCACAACATTTGGCAATAATTCAATTTCCAGATTTGGTTTAAAGATATGTCTTACAATGTCAAGTTCATTTTATGTATTTATTCTTATTGTTAAAGTAAGTTCATGATTTCTCCATTAAGAATTATGAAGTGTTATCTTGATTGCATGGGTAACTTAATCCACAACTACAGTTGTGGGAACCATAGGTAATTAACAAAGCAAACCTAGCAAATAAGTAATTCACAAATAGGTTCTTGCATGTATTGATAATTCTTTAATTTAGAAGTCTTTTTAATAGTGGCTAGCGTTAGATCTCGTCTTGTTGTTTTTTTCAAGACCAAAAAGGTAGTAATAGGAAAAGAATTCTCAACATAGATTTAGAGAGATACTATATAATAGGCTAGTGTCGATTGGTGCGAAGTAATAACTAAGTCATATATCGATTATGATGTTAATATAAAGTAAAGTTAAGGGTTACTAAATTATACACATGTAGTCGGACCAAGGTACGGGGTGAAATTTCGTAGATCCCGGACCAAGGATTTAGAGATACATAACTTATCACTTTACATGCAAAACACTAGGGAAGAATTTCTATTACTAGGGACACGACGTCATTAACATATGGGGAACACATTTACCCTAGTTAGTCTAACAACTTGATAAAAAAATCAGTTTTTACTTTTGTTCCCTTATTAACTTAGAAGTGTTTAAGCAACTTGTTTTACAAAAAAACCCCTTTTAATTATTTGTTTTCGCAAAGACCTTGTCTAAATTGACATAGTTGTACATTGAAGTTATTTCTAAACCATTTTTCATGTGGGATCATCCCCAACCTACTATTTGGGTTCTTTACTTTAATTACGACCACTTGTACTTCTTTAGTGAGCTATAATTTGAGTATATCACTATACTTTCTAAACGTATTGTAACATTTCAAAAATATAAGACGTGTTCGAGAGACTAACGTAAGTGTCATAAGGTTTAGACACTGTTTTAAGGTCCATTTTGATTATTATAAGTCATTTAGGAAGTCTAGAAACTAAAACGTTCAAGAACATCCGGAAACTAGTTCAACGAGGTGCTAGCATGCCTTAGCCTATTTGACTAGCTTTTTGAAGTCCTAAAAAGTGGAAAAATTTGTGGAAGGGTGTATAACATGTCTTTTAGATCATTCATGATCGAAATGTACAAGCACGACTATGCAAGGACCAACCAAGGGCTCTTGAGGAGAACCTTGCATTTTGGGGTCAAGGTTGCCTACGCAGTGTTCACCTATAAAGTGGAACGATGGAACGTGTGTGGATCGACGGGGTGTCGATGCCATCTGTCTACCAACACTTAGCTATTTTGGCTAATTTTCCGTTCGGACCAGTCTTTGAAATCATTGACGGATGAGCAACAGAGAAGGGGCAAGGTTCGCCAACTCAGAGACGGACCGTTAGTCGAGGTCTCGTCTGTGATGGCCTGATTTCTGAACGTTTTAAGTTGGTTCTAATTAATTATTAAGGGGTTTGGTGAAGTCTAATTAAGTTAATTAATGACCTATATAAATACCCTAACATAAATTAGACTAACTTAACCTCATAATTCCCAAACCCCAAACTTTTTTCCTTTACTCTTCGTTCTCTCTCTAGTGAAGAACACCATTGACGACCAAGCTAGGGAAGGGTTTAATGGCTTCAAAGATTCAAAGTTTCACCATAAATATTAATCAATTAGCAATGTATGAGATATAGTTCACCTTTGAGTCCTCTTTCCTTAAAACGGTTCCATCATATTTATTTCAAAAATTGGTTTTCAAGTGGGTTTCATTCAATCTCAAAATTTATGTTATGAATTGATTTGATTATGTTTTGTTTTTGATATTATGAATATATAAACATTTATTATAACCTTATTATGATATATCTTGATAGTTTGGTCTAGTTTGTAGAAGATGACCTCTAACCCTTAATCCTAGGTGTTGATCTTGATATGAATTGTATTATATTGGTTCAATTGACTTGGTTATTGGTTGAATTACTATTATATGATGTTGTTGATTCAAATCTAAATAAATTAGGATGAACTATGTTCCTATCATGCTAGTTCTTGAGAAGTGATCTAGGGCCTGAAATATGTTGTTCTTTGACCTAAATATCTTGTCTGAAGCTATGAACTAGTATTGAATTGTGATGTAAGGATTCTTTTAGCCTTGATTATCATGTTGGTCATTGAATTTTGATGATTTTATACACTCATTGGGTTCATTTAAAGGTTGAATGTAAGACCTTGATGATGGATTATGAAGGAGACTCAGTAAGTCTTATGATCCCTATCCTTTACTTTAAATTGTGGTCAATTGTGATTATGTCATGATATTGTATTGGAGTATGCCTTTTATAGAATTGATAGGATGGTATGATGTTGAATTCAAATTTATTGACTATGATTTGTCAAGTGTTGGCTTAAGATTTAATGTTATAAGGATGGTGAATGATTTACCACTGTACTTTATTATGAAATGATGTATAAATTTGCTATGCTCACCTATATGAATTTTAATGAAAGGAAAATACTCATGCAATTCTTATTGAGATATAATGATGATGATGTTATACTAGGGTTAGACCCTATGACCTACAATAAGCTATTATGATTAATACTGACATTAAAGATATTTCAAAAGGGACTCTAGCTTAGCGCCGAGTGAAATAGAATGAGGAGTGTACCTTCCGACACAGGGAAGGTAGGATCACTAATGTACGCTTGAGATTGGAAACTACAATGCATGTAGCATAAAGAGGTTCCCAAATTATATCTCCTTGTTCTTGAGCTATGTTTCCCCTAGAGGAATACTAGCCACTGGATCCACGTAGTTGCTATGTTCATATTTTGGTACTACCTTGGCAAGTAATCCGCCTTCTATCGGTATAGGGTTCCATGACACGGATTCCACATTAGCTCATGTGGTCTGTGTCGGTTAGGGAATCATGTTTCAAAAAGGTAAAATGAGCTAAAGTATTGATGTCTAACTAAAATGACCTAAGGGGTTTAGCTTAGTCTAGGTAGGGTATGGGACTATCATTGCACTAGTTAGCATTGAAGGGAGTCTCAGGAGGATGTTCTTATGTATGAATAAGCTTATAATACTATATGACATGTATATGATGAAGTTGCACATTGTTGATACTATATGTTGATTGGTGTCACTTAAGAATATGTGTTGGTCTATATTGTTAAATTATGATTCTATTTACTCTTAAATGTAATGGAAGGTGAAGTAGAATGTTAGTCATGATTCTTGTCGGGTTACTTGATTGAGTAAGGTTATGAGGTTTTGCTTGGTCATTGCACTTTTCGGCATGATAGGGATTCATGGGTAATTGTGTTTATTTAGTTATGTTGAAATGTACTCTTATTCATGCTTGTTACTATTGTAACTTGTGATAGATTTATTTGGCTATGTATTCAACTATATGCTATGTGTGTTGACCTGACTAGACTTGATGTTGTTGTTCTTGTGATGTACATGTTTATGATTTAATGACTATGCCTAAGTGATCCGGTATGGTCTTATTAAATATGCATAAGTGTTTTCAAAGTAAATTGCATATTTTTATGAAATTTCCCCTTTCTTAGCATGTTTTCAAAGTATGTGTGCATGTGGTCTCATACTTAGTACAAGTGGTGTACTAACCCCATTTCTTCCTTTTTTCCATAATTTTAGGTTCCATTCACTGAAGTACTTTTGAAGACGACTTGAAGAAGACTTGGATCTCTTAATCATCCAAGTAGGGTAGGTCCTCACTTTCCGAGGAAGATATCACTATCTAGCTAATGGAGTTGTTTTGAATTTAAGACTTCTATGTTTCTTTCTTTTACATTTAATATGAAACATTGTATAGCCCATGTGAGGCATTCTTACTTTGATGTATGGGCCAAGTTCTTACACTCTTATTCGATGGTTATGAGATAAGACGACTAGTATGACTATGTTATATTTTTTATACTTATGTGCAATAAAAGTAGAAGAGTAAGTAATTTTCGTATACGAAGGGTCTACGTATACTCTATATATATACTATGTGTATGTAGAGGTCTATGTAAACCTCCAAGTCTAAGTAATAAAAAGTTCTAATGTTTTGATAAATTTGACCTATGAATGTAATAGTGTAAGCTAAGAGTCTAGTCTTAGTCCTCAAAGAGGATGACCATGCCGGTTATGTCTAGGGGCTATTTCCGGATGTGACACATACCCCGGACCACTCTTTCACTAATTTAAATGGTGTCACGTTAAAGTAGTGGTGCATCATTACTTTTTTTTAGTTTAAGGACTGACAGGGTGGGAATCTTTAGGATGATTGTAAAATTCATATTTAAGGGTAGTGGGAGAATTAATTGGGACAAAAGTAAAGGAAAGTTAATACAAAGGAGAATGAATAAGATTATATGATCCTTAGTACCTTATTTGTACTTATCAACTACCTCTTCTATGCAATTTTTTTCTTCTGATATAGATAAAAATGACCATTCTTAGGCTCTAAGTATTCATTAATAGTTTGTAGATGGTGTGTCCTTATTCAGGGACATGGTTTAGTTTATTTTCTTCTTATTTTGGATTTCTTTTAAGACTAGTTTGACGCCTTTCCCCACTAATTTTTTTATTTATTTTAGAGGCTTTCTATATCGGGCCAATTTCTCAAGTCGTGATGGAACATACAATATCCAAATAATAGGTAAGCCAATTTATACACTAAATGTCAAATAGTGAGTTTAAAGGTAGAACTAGAAAGAAATAACACGAATAATGAAAAATAAGACAAAAATAGAAGCAAACAAATATCTATATATAATTGAATCCACCAGAACCCAGAAGTCATGAATATACAGTTGTCTAATATGATAATATAAGTCCCGTAAGTGGAAAACAACTAGCAAACTCATAGGGAAAATACTAGAAAAACATGTATATATACACACAGAAGGAGACAATGTTATCCATGATTCCAAGTGCTCACCCTCATCTCTGATCCCAAAAATATGTAATGGAAGTCACAAACAATAACCACTAGTAGCTGGTAGTACGACATGCATCACAAAATTAGTGTTTATCAACTAAATAATACTTATTATAAGAATAACAATACATACTTAAGTTTTCTATTCATGAGATAGGCAGTGTATCTAAAGTATCTTTAAATATATTGAATTTACCCTTGATCATGATAAATTTAAAAATAATTTGTACAGTACAAAATTTAGCCAAAACATATTCAAAGACATGAATTTTCTCTATTTTAAGGATTCACACAAATAATCATATGAAAATACTGAATCAAAGGTTAACCATCTATTGATAGGCCATGCACAAAGAAGAACTATCATATGAAGTACCTTGTTTCGACTAACAAACATGTATTTCTCTTATATTTAGCCCCTCAGATGTAGCTCCTCCTCCAAAAGTTGAGCATGTTCTCTGTGGAATTTTAACTTAGATCCACATTTTGTTTTTGTACGGAACATCAATGAGTTCAACCCTGTGAACCCCGAATTGCACCCACTCCACTTTTGTAGGTTGGGCAATGCCATTGTCGTTTAGGATCAATAGTAGTCAACATTTTGAAACATTCAAAGAATTTCTTGAACCAACAACATCTTTTGCGCTCCTCTTTATTCATATTATCCAAATTTTGGTGGTCATCAAATTCATCACCACTTAAAATATTATCTTCATCGCTTTAAACACTAGGAAAATCCAATAAATTAGATGATGCAAAGTTGTTACAGAATTCAAATATTTGAACAGTTGGATGCCCACAAGTACAATTTTTACTTTCCAATTAATTCCTGACTTTATTCATGTATTTCTCTTTTCCCCCTTCTTCTCGTACTTCCTAGCACAAATAATCCATTCATCATTTGATTGGAGTTAACTCAAAAAAATGAAACACAAATATTTCTCTCATCAACCCTACATATTTTAGGAGTAGAATTATATTTTGTTTACTCATTACAAATCTTTCTAACCGTTTTTTTTTTTTTTTTGATGGATTCTCATTTTAGTATGAACTTGCTTGTTTTGCTACTTTGAGTTTTATAACATTTTGGGTTCTGCTTTTCCACAATAGGGATATTAAAGTATTTGTAAATCGGTAGCTATTTTTGTCACTACATTTACATTAGGAATATTAATTATATGCAAATTGAAGATAAAAAGGGAAATAATATGTATTATATGTTTACAATAATTTCCACACAAGTAAATATTCAGTTTTAGCCGTTATTCCTTTTTCAAGTCAGATTAAAAAAAAGGGTAAGAGTTTATGAAATCCTATATATTCTTATCTTATTTTCCTTTTTAGGTTAGATAATAGAAAGGATAAAATTTCATGAAATCATACATATCTTTGTTTGATTAACTTTTTTAGGTTAGAGAAATCAATGAATAAGAATTTGTATAATCACTTGTATCATTATTTCATTTACCTTGTTGGATTAGATAAATGAAAGGATAAGAATTTATGAACTTATTCATATACTCACCTAATTAATTTATTTAATCATTCATATCATTATCTAATTTACCTTTTAAGGTTAGATATATTAAAGGATAAGATTTTATGAAATCATCCATAAACTTACCTAATTTATCATTGTAGGTACGATAAATTAAAGGATAAGTATTTATGAAGAGTCTCATTACATCTAAACATCAAAAATTAAGAAAATATTCATATTCATTGTCACGACTAAAAAATGGACATGATGGCACTCGTCTTATCCCACCAAGACAAGTCAACCTAAAACTCAACCATTACAATAAAATGCGAAAAAAATTGTTATCAACTAAATATACCCCAAAACATGATTGTCACGTGTACAAGCCTTTAAAGTATTACAATTGAATCAAAAGAAAATATAAGTCTCATATAATATTATTTCTAGATTAGAACAAAATGATAAACAAGAGTACGAAGGTATGCTGAGATGACCAACAACTACCTCACAAATCTCCAGGAAGCCTCGGAAAAGAAGAGAATATATCATAAAGGTTCGGGCTAGTAACCTACAAAAAATTCTAGAAACAAGGGGTGAGTACCAAACCACACGGTACTCAGCAAATAAACCTCTAAACACAAGCTAAGGGGATGAAATGCGGGTACTCCTACCACCCCAAGCAAACCTCCACAACTACAACCTTCATAAAAATCAGTCAAACCTAACAGCTCATAGTTTACATAGCACGTAGTTCAACAAGAACATTTAAACAATCACATATCCTCAACATCAACACTTTGACAAACTACATGTTCTCAACAACAACACTTTAACAAATTGCATGTCCTCAACAACAATACTTTAACAAATTACATATCCTCAACAATGATGCTTTAACAAATTATATATCCCCAACAACAACACTTTGACAAATGATATATCCTCAACAACAAGCTCAGTATTCACTAATCACCAATTCCACAGAAAAACATTCACAAAATTAGCAAAACCCAATATCAAGTTCACAATGATAAGTATGTGTAATGCAATGGAATAAAATGTCAAGTATAACGATGCATGTCTGACCTAGTGATACACACCCGATGTCTCTCAGTTCGGGACCCATGGGGGACATATCTGTCCATGCATTGTGGCGGCGCACGACACGACCCTCGATAATAGTAATCATCTCGGTGCATGATACGTCCCTCGAAATATAGTATCCATCGCAGAGCGCGATACGTCCCTCGAAATGGTACATCCTCTTTAAGTTTTCATTCTTTCTCAATGCACATAACATTTGTCACAACCATGTCTTAAAATAATGCAAATGACATGTTCACACAAATAAAAGAGACAACCATTTTCATAACACTGCACAATTCACAACAACATCAACAATGATTCAACAAGCCTTTCAAACCATTCTTTATTATCAACACATCACACACAAGCAGTTATTCACATTGCCTTGTATTAGGCCTTTGTTTTCATAATTAAAATTAATTAATGTGGACAATTCAACCCATCACCAAGTCCCGTTACTCCCAAACATATACCATCAGGAAATACACGCATTTCATACACTTAGCAAGAGTTAAGAAATTCATTTGCCTCAAATAGTCGAACAATTACTCAAGAACTTGAGTCTTCCCTTTTTGTTGAACTTCCGACTCAAAGCAATCTATTCAAGTAAATGACCATGATAAGATTAAGATTTTAAAACTAACCACATTCATATTTCTATATGTCTAGCTTAGACCCAAAACTCACCCGAATTTATAATAAAAATTCTAAATCTTGATTCCAATCAATAGGTCAAATTTCATATTTTCTAAATTTCAAGTTTAGCGTTGAATCATAATTTTTTTCCAATGTCATAGTTTCAAATGGTATTCATGTAATATAATATACTTAATGTTTAACTATCTATCTCAATACATCAAAATTTTAATCATAAAATGAATATTTAGTTAAATTCGAATTCAAAACCCACTTAAGAAAGAATACTTTAACGTGAAACTAATAGACAGAATGTTGTTAGGGCATTTATCCTATGATACCACATCCTCCAATCATTGGTTATAATTACTTCATGATAAGTCACTATTACCTACAAATAGCAACCCATATAATAATACTTAACATCAATTTGGTAAAATCAATATTGCAGCAAGCTAAAAAAAAAGAAATTCAATTTATTGCATTACCAACATAGAATAATAATTTGCACTATGCATCCTAAATTCACCGTAGAAATTGGAACGCTTTAGCTATATCATATATTTATTTGTATATACCAATTTTTCATTAGATACTCCAATATGTCAAAACTTAACTTTTTATACGGTAATCCTAAGAGAAGAACATATAATTTAAGGTGAAGTTACAAATCAGTAACTTTAACTTGAGAAAAGTCACCCATCATACCCTCTCAATTAGTACTAATTATCACCCTATATTAGACTAATCATTAGTGATTATTAACTAATGATTCCAAATAAAATTTTGCTCTCTCCATAATGTACGCATCAATGACAATGATTTATAACATATATATAATAGTCCCTTTCTAATATATGATTAACATATCATTTTATTCTTTAGAACTTAAGTATTTAATTACATAATCACTTATTTAAGAAAAAGTTCTCATCTGAAGCACCATATTTCAACTTCTCTCGGATGGGTTCGCCTGTCCAAATGAATGATCTAAAGCCGCCAGAATTTTGAAGTTTCCTCAAATAATTTAGGTCTAGTTAATATCTTTTATATATATATATATATATATGGGCCATTAACTTAATTTATATTATATATGAATGGCCCATTAATCACTAACTATTAAAATTAATTATTTAATAAATATTCGCCAATTAAATAATTGTAGTTATAATTTTAATAGGTTAATTTTTGTAATTCTTATAAAGTTAAAGGTTTACCCATTCTGATAGTTATTCCGAGTCATTTAGAAGTTAGTTTGAAAATTTTAAACTATTCGTATAACTACAATTATTTAATTGACAAATATTTATTAAATAATTGATTTTAATAGTTAATGATTAATGGGTCATTCATATATAATATAAATTAAATTAATGGCCCATATATACAAAAAAAAAAAAAGATCCAATTCATTGCATTACCAACATATAATAATAATTTGCACTATACATTCTAAATTCACAGTAGGAATTGGAACGCTTTAGCTATATCATATTTTTATTTGTATATACCAATTTTTTATAACACATTCCAATATTGTCAAAACATAACTTTTTATACAATTATCCTAAGAGAAGAACATTAAATTTAAGGTGAAGTTACAAATCAGTAACTTTAACTTGCGAAAAGTCACCCATCATACCCTCTCAATGATTACTATTTATCACCCTATCTTAGACTAATCATTAACGATCATTAACAAATGATTCCAAATAAAATTTTGCTCTCTCCATAATGTACGCAGCAACAACAATGGATTATAACCTATATATAATAGTCCCTTTCTAACATATGATTAACATATCATTTTATTTTTAACACTTAAGTATTTAATTACATAACACTTATTTGAGAAAAAGTTCTTACCTGAAGCACCATATTTTAACTTCTCTCGGATGCGTTTTCGTGTCCAAATGTATGATCTAAAGCCGCCAGAATTTTGCAGTTCCCTCAAATAATTTAGGTCTGGTTAATTTCTTTTATATATATATATAGATATAGATATATGGGTCATTGACTTAATTTATATTATATATGAATGGCCCATTATTCACTAACTATTAAAATTAATTGTGTAATAAATATTTGCCAATTAAATAATTGTATTTATACGAATAGTTTAAAATTTTTAAACTAATTTCTAAACGACTCGAAATAACTATAAGAATGGGTAAAACTATAACTTTATATGAATTACAAAAATTAACCTTACGGGTCATTACATTCATTTATACTTAAGAATAATTTTTTGTATAATATATTTTCTTTCTAAAAAAAACACTGCCAAACATATTGAATATTAATCTTAAGTTGGATTAAAAATATACATATGAGTTATGACTCATATTTGTCTAGAGCTTCGATGATTTTTTTTTCATTCTAGAGTCTCCTAAGCACAATGGTGTATATAGGTTGAGAAAATTTCACTTAGACAATATATATATTTATGTATTTTTACAGTTCTAACATATATGATCGCGTATCTAGCCTATATATAATGTGATACAACATTTTTTTCACATATGCATCATCTACAAATATGATTTCGAAAAGTAAAATCTCATATGTACATTTTGGTTTGAGAATATTTATTTATGGTCTTTCACTATAATATTCCTCGATTTATATATACGTTTAATTAACCTTTTAGTACTTGAAATTCCTTCAATTGAGAAGCTTTTCAATTATCCAAATCAAATCAAAGAAACTCTTCCTCTCTCAATAGTTTTCTCTTTAACTCAAGGAGAAATAAGTAGAAGTGAGATCTACGGTTTGGATTTAAGGCTTTTTTTTTCATCAAATATATTGAGGTATCTTAATAAAGGTATGGTGATACTTTATATAGGGTTAGCTTTTGTCCTAGAGTCCAGTTCAAAGTAAATTTTTGAAGTGTTCAAGTTCATGAAAAAACTAGGGTCAGTCTCATTAGTTCTTTCTTCAAACCATTTCAAATGGTTATTAATGACATATTATCATTGTATTGGTTTTTAATTGATGATTTATGGTTAAAATACTCTATGAACTCATGATTTATCTCAATTCCTAAATTGTGTCTTTATGAAGTGAGTTTGTGAATTATGAAAGCTTATGATTGGAAATGTCTAAATTGTTTTGGGTTATTAAAATATGTCATTATATATGACTTAATTATGGTAAATTGTTTGTGTGTGAATGATTTGAGGTTCATAGCCTTGATGGAAAGTTATAGGTAAATTATATGTTGAAGTAGATGTTGAAAAACATATATGCACAACGGAAGCATAATTCTAACTTATCACTATCAACTTTTCCTTTTTAAGAGGAAAAGTCTCTTAGTTATTTTTCCTTCTAAAAATTAACTTACATGTTGATAGTGACTTTACTTTCAATGAACCGTTATGTCCATCCATTAACTAACTTCAAAGTTCTATTCAAAATGAATAACTTAGTCGCTAGAGTACAATAAGTTTCATTCAATTCGAAAGATATTTTCTCTTATGAGATTGATTAGTAAAATTTAATTTATGTGAGATAATATTAATTAAAAATAATGCATCAATATACCACTAGAAATGTAATATTCATCAAATGCATCAATATACCACTAGAAATGTAATATTCATCAAACTTAATGATAAGAGAATTACAAACAAATATATCATATATTAATCTCTTATCTAGTTTCAAACTGAAAATAATTCCTTCTAACACAAGATATACATACAATGCATTCTTTGAATTAATATTTTATCTCTATTAAAAAAAAGCTTAAGTAGTACTAAGTGGTTGTGTAACGTCTATTGAGAATACGAGACATAATACATTGAATAGATCATAATATTTCGAATAATCCAAAATAACAAGAATCAGGGCTCATATATATATATATATATATATATATATATATATATATGAGCTAGACGACACGATAAACTAATATATAAGATATGAATTTCTATCTACCAAAATAAAAAAGACAAATCAAATCTAACTTTTTAAAAAGTAAGTGAATTAATAATTTATATTAGTACTTGTGGATGTAAAATATAAAAGGACAAACAATAGTTAATTTAGTTAAGTGCTAACCGGAAAAATTAAAATTGAAAAGATCTTTTTAGTATGAAAAAAGGTATTATTAATAATGGTAGGTAGCTATCACAAGTCTTGAATATTATTTTTGGATATATGGTTCCAAAGTGTTCATGTTAGTTACCACAAGTAAATGTTTTGGTACGACAAATTACTCAAATTGTAATAATGTTTAGTGATGAAGAGACATGGTATATGTTTGCAATGTGAATGTTAAAGAGGTCCCTTCCAAGGAATTTCTAATGTTATTATTTTCTCCTTTAATAAGGAGATGTTATACCTTTTAAAATCGATTTTTCTAGCATAAATTTGATTTAATCAATCTCAAATAAATATTTGAATATTTAAGTAAGAAGTTAGAAAAATGACCTCTTGTGCTCAGTAGAGTGAGATTTTCTTTCTCTTTTTTTTTTAAATTTTTCACTTAGTGTTTAGTATTTATATTGAAATACACTAAATTTAGATTTGTGATGAATTTTTTTACACTAAAAGATAAAACATTTTCAAACAAAGACGACTTGATATCCAACGATATTTGTATTCACAAATGCAAAAATGGTAAGAAACACAAACAACACAAATCTCACTAGTTTAGGCCTTAATTATGTGTCTTTACTTTAGTTTTTGAAATTACTTTTTGTATCATTGTATCCAAGCATGCACCGAATCTCTCTCTCTCTTTTGATTCGCCTTTCTCCCTCTCTCTCGCCCTCTATTCCTATGTATTTGTATTTTAGAATATATCTTGTATAAAAAAATACTTGTTGATTCTCTAGCTCGCCTCTCCTTTTTCTTTCGCATGCCTCTTTCTTTCCTCGCTCACCTCTATCAATGTGTACTTGTATTTCAAATTGTATTTGATATCAAAGGTACATATCNTATCCAATCGTTGGGATTGGAGAACTATTGATGCAATACACATGTACAATGACCGATTATTGACTCCATAAACTTATACAGTTCTAACACAGTTGGAGAGTCTACTGTTAGTATAAGCCAAGTGAAAATGCTCTACCTACACTTATTCAATCTTGTATTACTCAATTTAGGAGAGTGAATATAGATTATCAAAACTTGATGATTAAATACATAGTGACTTGTATCAATTCCGTCCGATGGGGAGGAAGGTCTAAGACAACACAGAAAATCAATATTTCACTACTATTTACTCAAATATGACCAAAAACTTATATAACGATCCAGAAAACATAATATTTTACTAGGTCGTTCTTATGAATCTATCAAATTTCAGATCAATCAGAGTTTCTTTTTTTAAAATTCTAAAATTATGATCAATTTGGTTGAAAACGTTGTTTGGCCATATAGAATTTAAGATTTTCCCGCTTAATAATTATTATCATATATCATCATTTTGTGAAATAAATACACGAATAAAGAATAAATAATGAAATTCTAAAATTTCAGGAAAAAAAAAGACATGTTTATGTATACATTGAATATTAAAATTTAAAACACGCCTCATAGATATCATTGCATGTTGAACAATAATTTATGATAAAAAATGACTACTCATACAACATACATATATGGTGTCAGATAATCACTTCAACAAATGTAAAACAAAAGCCAACTCAGATGGAGGATAAATGTTAATTTAAGTTAAGTGAATATCATTATTCCTTGATCCATTGATCCAATCAAATCTTACTCATTAAGTGAGTCAATATAGATAATCAAAACTAGAGATTAAATTTAATGACTTGTATTAATTTTATTCAACAGGGAGGAAGGTCTAAGCCAACACATGATCTTAATACTTTACTAAATATAGTCATGAGTACCATAGAGAATAATTTCTATCACCATAATATCTTAGTCGAGTAATTTTTCGGTAAAATTAATTTTTCAAGAACAAATTTATCTAAAAACATCATCTAAATGACTTCAAATTACCAAATCACTATATAATAATGAGTGTTTTAAATTTGATATTTTCTTATGAACTTACCGAATTTCAGATCAATCAGAGTTCAAAATTAATATTTATCTCCAAAGATATGATCAAATTCATATTCAAATCATTTAAGAAATTATAACATATCTACATTCTTTATCATATATCAATTTATGTTAACCCATCATGTGTAATCATGTAACAATATAACATAAATAAAACCGATATAAAGGATGTCATTCATACCAAATCACATTTTAATTTCAACGAACAACTTTAAAATCAGTTTAACGACCTCAAAGAATCATATAACCACATAGCAATGAAAACTTCTTACTAGTCCGTTATTAAAGAACTTACTAAATTTCATGTCAATTGGAGCCTATAAATTTTTTTTTTTTTGAAACTATGACCAAATTCAAATCCAAGTAATTTAAGTATCTTTATGAATCAAAACAATATGACCTACATTCTTATATCAATTCTTGATAAATAACCATGTACAACCATGTTCCAAGTTTAACATAAACATAATTAACATAAAGAATGATCATATAATATTCAAATCAGATTTTAATTCGAAAAGCGATTTAATACCCATCTAAACAATTTTCAATGAAACCATCAAATTTCAAGTCATAGAAATAACATAAAAAATATGATCTCCTAAACTATTACCTACTTTGAAAAATAGTTGTTTTAGGTATAGTTTAAGATTGAAATAACTAGATTCAATTTTCATTAACTTTTATTAACTATCTCATGAGCTCGAGGCATACATTGTGCCCTTTCTTTTACTAAGACACACAATACCTTCTTATGTACAAATTGTTGTTTCAATTAATACATATGAAAATTCAAAATATTACATTTTTCCCTTTCACAGATATAGAGAACCTTTAATATATATTCTCATGAATTAATTAAGCATTACTAACATCTTAAAGAAATCTTTATTCAAAAAAAAATTCACCACTAGTATTCACTTAGGACAATTTATACATGATACATTGAGAGAATTCTGACAACTCAAATTCATATATCACTTTTATAAATCCTATTTATTAATCATAATTCTCAATTAATATGTTATAGTCTCGCCTATAGAAAATATTAAGAACTTTGAATGACACCAAATAAAAAAACTACTTCCACAGTAAGTCTTTATCAATCATAGTCATATTTAATACCCTATAATATATCGTGGGTAAGAGAAAAACAACATATTATGAACTTTTTCTAAAATTTATAATAAAAAAATGACTTTCCTCTGCATCCTTCATGCAAGTTAGCCAAGTGGCCCACCAACTATTCCTTTTAAAGTTAAACAATGATCTTTGCCACAGGATAATTATCTGTCGTTGACACTTTAATTGCAAACAATGATCGCCAACTCTACTAAGACTCTAAGATAGCTATTTGAGACCCATCAGAAAATAAATCCAATTATGTCTAACTATTACCAGAGAAATAATTTCAAATATTTTGATTTAAAATCACGGTAAAACCATCTTTCATGGTATAACCATTTAAATCTACTTTAATTCAATTATGCAAGTAGAATCACGGTAAAACATTTTTCACTATCCTCTTGTTTAACTCATATCATATAATAACAAAAAAAATTGATATCCATGAATCAAGAATAAACAAATATTTTTATTTATTTGTTTTTAAGAAAATAACGTTCATTATAAAAGCATGTTCACATGCTCAAAAACATCACGGTTATGAATATCCTTTTCATGAAAAACCTTCGTTATCTATTTAGACGTAAAGTGTAGCTCGTGATGCCAATTTTTGGAAAACATGTATGCACAACTGAAACATATCAGGATCCTTACTACTTATATGAATATAAGATAATCAATATTATTTAAGCTAGAACACATATAATATGTTCAAACACATAACATACTGAAATTTAATTCAAGAATTACCTCTTAAAGCGTGAGAGAATACCTTCGAGCGACTCCCCAAGATAGACATGATATCTTCAAGCGAATCTAAAAGATAACTATTATCTTCTACGGTGATCCAATATCACATCCCAATTCTATTAATACTTGGGTGGGCATGTATCGAATAGAAAACTAACTTCTCTTCTTTCTAGGTTAGAAGTATACCTATTTATAGAGATTTCTTCCAAAACCAAAAAGGATTAGAAACCTTAGTTTTTCTAGAAGACTAGAAAAAACTAAATTATTCTTCCTTTTCCATAGAAATATGATTCTGAGTTTTAGTTATATATGGGCACTATAGAGATCACACATGTAAATGGTATCATGTTAAAGTAGTGGTGCATCATTCCCTTTTTAGTTTAAGCACCGACAGGGCGAGGAATCATTAGGATGATGGTAGAAGTCGTAATAAAGGGTAGTGGGAGACTTACCTGGGACAAAAGTAAAGGAAAGTGATAAAAATGGAAATGCATAAGATCTAGATGATCCTTAACACCTTCATTGTACTTATCAAATACCTCTTATATGCAATTTTTTCATGTGTCAAAGATACAAATGATAATTTTTAGGCTTAAAGTATTCATTAATATGTGGTACTTGGTGTATTCTTATTCAGGGACATGGTTTAGTTGATTCTCTCCATATTTAGGATTTCTTTTATGACTAGTTTGATGCCTTTCCCCATTATTTTTTTAATTTTAGAGGTTTTCTGTATCCGGACAATTTCTTGAGTCGTGATGGAACATACAATAACTCAATAATAGGTAAGCTAATTTATACACAGAATGAAAGAAAGTGAGTTCAAAGGTAGAACTAGAAAGAAATAACACAAATAACAAAAAAACTAAGACAAATAGAAGCAAACAAAAATCTATATATAACAGAATCCCTCGTAGAACCTATAAATCACGAGTATACAATTGTCTAATATGAAAATACAAGTCCTAGAAGTGGACAACAACAAGCCAACTCACAAGAAAAACACTAGCTACACATATATATGCACCCAGAAAGGAGACAATCTTATCTGTCACTCCCCGATCTACCCCCAAGATGGAGAAACGGGACCTAGGACCAAAAGTTATCACAAGCTAACCTTGCTGGCATGATCATGAGCATACGACAGATAGTAAACTGATGTGGAATCTAAATCATAATTAAAATGAAAAGATGGGAAATACCCGTATACTACAACTAAGATATTTGAAACTGATGAGTCTAATACAAAGAACATATCAACTCAATACTAAAAATTAACTAACCATGCCTAAAAATAGCCTCTAACTGATTAGAAATGTTGGGAAAAACCGCAGCTAAGTCTAGTAAAAACGGAAACAAAAGGACTAAAAATACAGAAATAAACTCATGAGTATTGTCCTAGGAGAATGAGGACTCACCACTGATTCTGCTGAACTGGAGATCGAGAATCAATATAAGCGTGATTAGGATACTGAGAAATTGAACCTACATCATGAGAAGATGTAGCGCACGTATGTGTTAAAACTTAAAAAGTACTGAATATGCAGGAAAGAGTAAAGCTGAAATAGCACATAACTGAACAAAGAAGTAAAACAATTATATAATTTCTACAAGATATAGATTCTGAATGATTAGATAACTAAATGCAGTTACCAATTTATTAAAGGCTCAACCAGAATACATAATATACTGATAAATGGTGAATGCAATGAAATCTAACAGAACTATGGGAGCTACAAATAACCGATAATAAAACCACATGAGATAAATGTGGAGTCCCGATGTATACGCCCCATCGAAAGGACCAAATATACCCTTCCAGAGATATAAAGGTATGATGGTGTGATCACTACACCGATGTCCACAAAGGGGACTTACAACCTACTGGGCTAGTAGTTTTTGGGCTATTTGGGTATGCTTGACCCTAGTCCAACTCGGTATTATGCTTTTCCCAATGAATTAATTAGTTAACTGATTATGACTGAGTTTTTGTAAATAATGGATAACTCAAACTAAACATGCAAACTTAGAATGCAATAATTAATATGGTAATGATTCATTAATAATTGAGGCATGTATAACTAAATAATTGAAACATCTGATCTAGCATATGTAATTCAAGAACTAAAGAAATTCATAGCAAGGGTTCTGAAATTTATGCAATAAACTTGTAATAATATTGTAATCTTATTTGGAACATGTTAATAATTAATTCATGTTGATCTGTTGTAACTGTACAAACCCTAGGTCTATTTGTAATAAGGGAATCGAGAAAGTGATTGAATTGTAGGGACCCAATGGGCAAAAGGAACACACTAGTGAAATCCCACATACTTGGTGATGAATTCCACGGAAGCATACAACACAGGTCAAATCTATTACCTCTCAAATATTGGATTCGGAGATTTAAATGAGAAAATTTTTGATTTTGGGGCTGTAATTGATGGAAACTTTTTGCGTTCTTGAACTAGGGTTCTTGACCTCTTTCTCCCCTCTTGCTTTTAATTTTCTAAGTTTTGATTAATGATTTTGACTTTGGTAAGATCTAGTTATGTTTCTAGGCTTAAGCTGACTAAAACCTCATGATTTAGGGTCTAAACCATATAGCTTAGGGGCCAAACAAATAAGGAAAAGACCAAAAGAACCATGCCTTAAAAGATGTTGGAGTAACTGTCGGAGTCGACTGACGGACCGTAAGTTGAGTGACGGTCCATACTGTTCGACCATCGTTTCTTACTGAGATCTCGAAGTCAGCAGTTGAATCAATGTAGTCGACTGATGGACCGTAAGTCTACTGCTAGTCCATAATGGTCAACCATCATTTCTGACTCTGAACTAAAAGTTAATTGGTCCATCAATGGAGTCCACTAACGGAATGTAATTCAAGTGATGGACCTTACTGGTCGACTGTTATTCGTGACTGAGATAGGAAGTTAGCTGGTCAAATGACAAAGTCGACTGACGTTCCGTACTGGTCGACGGTCCTTTGCGACTGAGAACTTGGATTTGACTGATCAATCGACAGAGTCGACTGATGCAGCGTTATTCGACTGACGGTCCGTATTGATCGACTGTTGTTTATGACTAAGAACTGGGAGTTGACTAGCTCATCGACGGAGTTGACTGAGGACCGTAAGTCGAATGACTGTCCTTAGTTGGCACAGTCGTTCGCACCTACAACTTCTAAAAATCTACATTTTTGCTCTATTTTTTATATGGGGTGATACATACTAGCTTAAACGGAGGGAGAGGGCTGCAGTCCCTACCACTAAGCATTTGAGAAATGAATTTCTGATTGAACTGAGTTCCAAGAACATGCAAATATGTTGAAAATGCAAGAACAAACTGAGGGAACATGATTCTAAGACTCAATTCATGCATGAATGACTAAAAACTAAAGAGAAAATATTACCTAAATCTGGAGTGGAATCAGAAGGAAAGAGGTAAAGATACTTGGATTTCATGGGTGCTTCTGCTTCTCAAGTAGCTCTCTCTACAGACTGACTCCTCCACAAAACCTTGACTGGAGCGACTTTTTTGTTTCTATACCTTCTGACCTGAGGGTCAAGGATCTCAACTAGTACGTCCTCATAGGAATGGCTATCTTTCAGAACCACAGTCATGAATGGCACTATCAGAAATCTTATGCAAATGTAAGAAGAATTGATACCATTCTTCTTACATTTGCATAAGATTTCTGATGACTCTGGGTTGTCTTACGTCTATATCTAATGATTTCCACTTTCTCCATAGCATAAAGGAATGAAACTGGTCCTATCAAAGTTGTTTCGCCTACTTCAAACAAACCAACATGAGATCTACATCTACACCATACAGTGCCTCATAAGGGGCCATCTGAATATTGGAATGGTAGCTATTGTTATAGGCGAACTCAATAAGAGGAAGTTCATCATCCCAAATACTCTTGAAATTGATCACACAAGCTCTCAACATATACTCTATGGTCTGAATGGTACGCTCTTCTTGTCCATCCGTCAGCAGATGGAATGTTGTGCTATAGTTAATCTTAGTACCAAGACCTTTCTAAAATGACTTCCAGAAATGAGAGGTAAATTAGGTACTCTATCTCAGATGATAGACAAAGGAACTCCATGAAACCTCAGAATTTCATTAATGCAATGCTTGGCATAGTCCTCCATTGAATCTGTAGTCTTGACCGCCAAAAATCTAGAAGACTTTGTCATCCTACCAACTATGACCCAAATAGAGTCATGTTGTCCGTGAGTACGAGGTAACCCTGTGATGAAATCCATATTTATAAATTCCCACTTCCAAGTGGGAATGTCGATCTCTTGGGTCATACCCCTTAGTTTTTGATGTTCTACCTTGACTTGCTGTCAATTGGGGCACTTATGCACAAAAACTGCTATATCCCTCTTCATACAATTCAACCAATAGACTTCTCGTAGATCGGTGTACATCTTAGTGGCACCTGGATGAATAGAATATCTGGAGTTATGGTCTTCAATAAGAATATGTTTTCTCAACTCACCCACATAAGGAACACACAATCTAGCCTGGTATCAATGTACACCATCTCCCCCTCGAGAGAAAACCCCCACTCTCTGATTATGGACTACACTCTAAGTTCAAGCAAGATTGGATCAATTTCTTGTTTTTCCTTAACCTCCACTACCAAAGAAGATTCTTCCCCATTCTGAACTGTTACACCATTATCTGATATGCTCATGAGGAGAACTCCTAAGAGACAAAGCCTATGAACATCCTTCACTACTTCCTTCCTTTCTTCCTCGACATGGGATACACTACCCATAGAGTAATATTCTGAGAGAATCTACTACTACATTTGCCTTACCGGGATGGTAATACATACTCATATCATAATCTTTAAGGAACTCAAGCCTTCTCTTATGGAAAAAATTCAACTCTTTCTAGGTAAACACATACTAAAGGTTCTTATGATTGGTGAAAACATCCACATGAGCACCATACAAGTAGTGTCTCCGTATCTGCAACCTTGAGGTCATGAGTTGGATAGTTCTTCGCATGAACCTTAAGTTTTCCTCAAAAAAAGTTATAACCTTATCTCTCTGAATCATCGTACAACCTAGGCCAACTCTAGATGCATCACAATAGATCACACAATCATTTGAACCCTCTGGTAGAGTCAATAAAGGATTTGTAGTCAATCTAATTTTTAATTTTACAAAGATTTTATCACAATCATCTGACTATTGAAACTTTACCATCTTCTGAGTCAACTTAGTCAATGGTGAGGCTATGGATGAAAATCCCTCCACAAACCATATATAATAACCCTCTAGACCTAAAAAGCGTTTGATATTTGTAGTAGAGGTCTAGTACATTGTTTTAGTGCTGCGAATCCACTTGGATCCCCTCGCTAGATAAAATGTCACCAAGTAAAGCAACAGATTGCAACTAAAATTGACATTTTCTAGACTAATCAAATAACTGATGATATTTTAGAGTTTATAGAACAACTCTCAGATGACTCGCATGTTCTTCCTAATTCCTACAGTAAATCAGGAAATTGTCCATAAAGATGATAATGAACAAGTCCAAGTGCTATTTGAACATGATGTTTATCAAATATAGGAAAGTTGCATGAGCATTGGTTAGTCCAAACGACATAACTACGAATTTATAATGACCATAACGAGTTCTGAATGATATTTTCAGAATGTCACTATCTCTGACTCTAAGTTAATGATAACTCGATATGAGGTCTATCTTTTAGAAATAAATAGCACCCTGAAGTTGGTCAAGCAAGTCAGTTATTCTTTAATGTGACCTTCTTCAACTGTTTATAGTCAATGCACATTCAAAGATAGCCATCTTTTTTCTTTACAAACAACACTGGTGCACTCCATGGTGAAATATTAGGTGTGATGAAGACCTTATCTAAAATATTTTTAAACTACTCTTTCAATTCCTTGAGCTCAAGTGGAGCCATTCTGTAGGGAGGAATAGAGATAGGCTAGGTATCTGGAAAGAGATCAATTCAAATGTCAATTTCCCTTTTAGGATGGACTATGGAAGATCTTCTTGAAACTCACTGACTACTAGAACTGACTCAAGAGGTGGGGTTTTACAGCTAGAATCCTTAACCTGAACTAGATGATAGATAGAACCCAGAGATCATCTTTCTGGCCTTAAGGTAAGAAACGAATCAACCCATAGGCGCTAAGCTACTACACATCCATTGTAAGATTGGTTCATCTAGAAATTGAAAACAAAAAATCCTAGTTCTACACTGACTGAGGCATACCAAGAATGTAACCAATCCTTGCCTATAATGACATCGAAGTAAACCATTTCTAACTCTACATGATGTACTGAGGTGACTTTCTGAGAGACTGTGATAGGGCAATTTATGTATACCCAACTAGCTATAACTGGGTCACCAACTAGAGTAGAGATTAAGAAAGGTTCTGAGAGAGTTTCTGGACCAACACTGAATTGGACTACTATGTAAGGAGTTACAAATGAAAGAGTATCCCCTAGATCAAACACTGCATAAACATAAACGTCAAGGACTCGTAATGTACTAGCGACTACATCAGGAGAAACTTCATGATCCTATAGAGCCTGAAGAGCATATAACATGTTTTGGCACTAACATCTACCTATACTAGATGTGTTATCTTGTTGAGTGGGGTGACTTGCAGGCGATGCTGAAGTTGTAGATTTATCTCTCCATTACCACCTCCTTGACCTTTTCTAAAGGGACAATACCTTAAACTATGACCAGCCTGATACACCCAAAGTATCCATCCTTTCCTTCAAGGCACTCGCCCAAATGATTCTTTCTGCACTTAGGGAAAGTGGGGTAAGTCTTGGTTCCCTAACCTTATGATTATTCTTGTTCTTGGAGAATGCAACACTAGTTGATGAAGGGGATGGGGTTGAAAATTTATGCTGACTGTACGATAGATTTCCACACCCCGATTTCTCTTGAGAATAGTTATAGTTCCCAGTCCTGGCCTTGTTATTCTCCATGGTATATTCCCTAAGATTATCACCCTCAACATGCTAAGTATGAGTCATAATCATAAAGATGTTCATATCTCCAGTAACATAGTATTTTTGCACTCAGTTATCACAAAATCTAACACTCTATACAAGAACTTATTCGTATGAGCCCTGGAGTCAACAACCATGTGAGGAGCATACTTGGAGAGATGGTTAAAATTGAGACCATACTCTTCGACCACCATGTTACACTGTCTTAAGTTCATGAATTCCTAGGTATTTGCTTCTCTCAACTCTATTGGGAAAAACATTTCCAAAAAGGTTTCACTAAAGCAATCCCAAATACCAGGAGTTGCATCTGTACCCCTTTTTTCCTTCCAGTGAGTGTACCAGATATTGGCCACACCCTTCAACTGGTATGATTTTAAATCAACCCGATCATTCCCAGTGACCTACATCACCTCAAAGATCTTCTTGATCTCATCCAAGAAATTATGAGGATCCTTACTAGTCTGCGATCTTAAGAAGTCAGCAGGATTCATCCTAACAAAGCCACGGACTTTGCAATCGTTCATCTACCATTTCCATTCACATGAGATTTAACCCGCTGATTGTTCTTTTTTGCGACGCTCCAAGACAACATCTGAATTGCATTCCTAAATTCAGCATTTCAGACATCCTGATATGAGATTGGAGGAGTTGCATTTGCATTCCTAGCATTCACATTCCTACTGTTAGATCTATGAGGAGGAATGATCTAAAACGTAGAACGTCGAGTTAGAATGCAATAAGATCATCCCTTACACATGCTAAGAATAACAAGAAAGTGATGTTTTTACTAGATTACTTTCATAGCCTTCCTATAATTAGATGTGGTGCACTTCACACCCACGAAAATGACTCTACTTAGTGCGGCTTTTCTGACATCCTAGGACACTTAAACCTAGTGCTCTGATATCAAGTTTGTCATGCTCTGAGCTACACCTGAGATGTAGACACGGGACCTAGGACCATAAGCGATCCTAAGCTAACCCTGCTAGCATGATCATGAGCATATTAAATATAATAAACTGATGTGGAAGCTAAATCATAATTAAAATGAAATGATAGGGAATACCCCTATACTATAACTAAGATATTTGAAACGGATGCGTCTAATACAAAGAACATATTAACTCAACACTAAGAATTAACTAACTATGTCTAAAAATATCCTCTAACTAACTCGAAATGTTTGGAGAAATCCCATCTAGGTCTAGCAAATACTGAAACTAAAGGACTAAAAATACGGATATAAACTCACGACTATTGTCCTCGGAGAAAAGGACTCACCACTGATTCTACTGAACTGGAGATTGGGAACCCATCTAAGCATGATCTGGATACTGAGAACCTAAACATACATCACTAGAAGATTTAGTGCACGTATGCATCAATAGAAAGGTACTGAGCATGTAAAATAGAGTAAAGTTTAAATAAAACATAATTGAACAAAACATTATAGCACTGATATAATTTGTACATGATATAGATTTAGACTACTGAGATAACTGAATGCAGTGACCAATTTATAACATGCTTAAACTAAATACTGGACATATGATAATTGGTCAATGCAATGGCATCTGACTGAACCGTGGGATCTACAAATAATTGATAATAAAACCACATGAGCTAAATATAAAGTGTGATGCATACGCCCCATCGGAAGGACCTAATAAACCCTGCAAGAGGTATAAAGGCATATTAGTGTGATCACTAAACTGATGCCCATAGAGGAGACTTACAACCTAATTGGCTAGTTGTTCTGGAATATTTGGGTATGTTGAACCCTAGTCTAACTCGATATTATGCTACTCCCAATGAATTAAGTAGTTAACTAATTATGACTAAGTTTTTGTAAATACTGGATAGCTCAAACTGAAAATGCAAACAGAGAATACAACAATTAATATGTTAACGATTCATTAATAAATGAGGCATGTATAACTAGATAATTATATTCTAATTTATGAAAAAAATCCATGTGTATATGAATTACGTTGTCCCAATATGCATTTGTATGACGTACAATACAAGAATACCATATATAGAAGAAAAAATCCGCCCCGATGAATTTTTTCCCTCGGCATACTTTGTTTTGTTGTCGACCCTTTAGCACCCTATTGGAATGAATATGGGACATAGTTATCGGGACAAAGTTCATTGGCTTCAGACATTTCACTAGAAAAACTCATTCTAAAGAAAGTAATTGAACATGTGCTTAAATCTTAAATGCCCCCAAATTATGCAGTTAGAAGAAAGCAAGGTCACCTGTAGTTTGATAGATGACGACTCATCCAAAAGTGAGATACAAAAAGAAACCATACTGCATTTCTAGTAGGAGAAGTAATAGCAAGATGCATACGTTGTACCATTGTAATCCACGCAAATCAGCGGACTACATCAATGTTATCTATCATAGCTAGGCTCATCAATACTATTATATTTACTACCAATATGAATATCAAGTTGAACATGTTGACCTTCTCTTTGTTGCACATTATTTGTAGTGTTTGAAGAGGTACTGGTATCTCCGTTTGGAGCTCTAAGTATCTTCAGTCCATGTGAATCAACTCAATGTTTTTTATTCCTCAATAGACAACTACAAACCTATTCATCATAAGCATAACTTCACTTTATTGTATTGATGAAGTAATTGTTCTAAACTATTCAAGTAGTAATAAATATTTTCACATCAACAAATAAAGGATACGACACCAACTACTAAAGGAACCCCCATAATGTTTTTAAGAATTATCAAAATATAAACTGAAGTGCATGTGAAATCATTCAGCATTAAACTATTCCCATATCTCATGTTTTTATAATCTTATATGCCAACCACTATCTCTTTTTCCTTCTTTTTTAGTGGTTTAGTTGCCTCTTGCGCTTAAGTTTAATTCTACCTCTAATCTCTCGCATATCTAACAATTTTTCATATAATTCTGTTAAAGTTTTTTTCCTAATCGATCATTCGGTAGGTTAGTACTTAGTATCCGTTTATTTATTTGAATTTTACAAACTACTTAACTCCAATGCATGTGTTGTAATATATTCATCTTTTGTTGGAGTGGCTTTGACCTGTAGAACATGAAATGCAATTATGTTCAACGGCAATCACATTCCATCTCCACAAAGAATCCTCATTTGTAGGTCGAGTTATTTGAACGTGCACAATTTTGAAATGTTAATTTTAATAAAAACAATGTTCGGGGAGGGGTTGCAGTTAGTTCAGTTGTTGTATCAACTAAAAAATGGAACGACAATTGTGAAGGGTAAAATAAATTAATGGTCTAATTCACAATTTTATGGGACAATTATTTGGAGTAATTGGGTGTCATTGGTCAGTGGACAGAATGCAAAGCTTCTGAGGCGATGAATCACAATATCTGGAAATAATTTGAGTGGTCCTATAGCGTGGTCATGCAGTAAACTTAATAAAATAACATGTAACACATGTAACCGTACAAATTTTATCTCATTGGGTTATTTTAAGATGCAAATTTTCGTATGACGGCAAACAGTAGATGTCAAAAGCAACATTATCGAGAAGTAATTGCTAGGGTAAAGTATATTGTATAGAGAATTTCGGAAGAAATAAGCTTTGAAATTGATGGCCATGGGTAAAAATTGCCTTAGGAAAAATGTCATGTTGCTTTTGTAGGAAAATATATTGTATTGGGAATAGCCTATAATTTATACAAAATAAAGTAATGTTATCTTAATGTAGTGGTGCACCGGTCCCTTTTATTTTAGAGATGGTCGAGGCACGTCATTAGGATCACAAGTGAGAGGAGCAGTAGATACTTTATTTCTATCATTTAGTTTTTTTCCTATAATTTCTAAACTTGCCCTGGACAAATCTTTCACAGATGTAAATGTTGTAATGTTAACATAGTGGTGCATCATTCCTTTTTTTTGTTTATGCAATTACTGGGCGGGGGATCAATATAATGAAGATAGAAGTCATATTAAAAGGTAGTGGGAGACCTACCTGAGACAAAAGTAAAAGAAAGTGAATAAATACAATGTGGAATGCATAAGATCTAGATGATCCTTAGTACATTCATTGTACTTATCAAATACCTCTAATATGCAATTTTTTCATGTGATTTAGATACAAATGATCATTCTTAGCCTTACAGTATTTATTAATATTTTGTAGTTGTTTTGTCCTTATTTAGGGACATGGTTTAGTTGATTCTCTCCATATTTAGTTTTTTCTAATGACTAGTTTGATGTCTCTCCCTATAAATGTTTTCTTTATTTTAGAGGTTTTCTATATCTCGCCAGTTTCTCAAGTCGTGATGGAACATACAATAAACAAATAATAGGTAAGCTAATTTATATACTGAATGACAATTGTATTCTCATGACTTCTAGGTTCTACAAAAGATTCTATTATATATAGAGCAGACGCGGACCTAAGACCACAAGTGGTCCCAAATTCACCCTATTGGCATGATCATGAGCATACTAAAGATAATAAACTAATGCGGAAGCTAAATCATAAATAAAATAAAAAGATGGGGCATTACCCATATACTATAACTTAGATATTTTAAACTAATGAGTTTAATACAAAAAACATATTAACTCAATACTAAGAAATAACTAACTATATCTGAAAATAGCCTCTAACTTACTAGAATGTTGGTACAAACCCCAGCTTAGTTTAGAAAAAATTGAAACTTAAGGACTAAAAATACATAAATAAACTCATGATAATTGTTTTCGGAGAATGAGGGATCACCACTGATTCTGCTGAACTGGAGATTGGGAATCAATCTAAGCGTGATCAGCATACTGAGAACATGAACCTACATCACGAGAAGATGTAGCGCAAGTATGCGTCAGTACTTGAAAGGTAATGAACATACGGGATAGAGTAAAGCTGAAATAATGAATAACTAAACAAAGTAGTAAAACAATGACAAAATTTGTACATGATATAAATTCTGACTGGTGAGATAACTTAATGTAGTTACCAATGTATAACATGGTGAAACTTAAAACTGGATATACTTATATATGGTCAATACAATGGAATCTGACTGATCTGTTGGAGCTACAAATAATCGATAATAAAACCACATGAGCTAAATATGGAGTCTGGTGTATACGCCCCATTGAAATGACCCAATATACCCTGCCAGAGGTATAAAGGCATATTGGGGTAATCACTATACTGATGCCTACAGAGGAGACTTACAACCTACTTGGCTAGTAGTTCTAGGACTATTACCCTAGTCAAACTCGATATTATGCTACTCCCAATTAATTAAATATTTAATTGATTATGACTGAGTTTTTGTGAATACTAGATAGCTCAATTTGAACATGCCAACTTATAATGCATAAACTAATCTGGTAATGATCCATTAATTACTAAGGCATTTAAAATTGAATAATTATATTCTTATTTATGAATCAACTCCAAGTGTGTATTAATGACATTGTCCCAATATGCATCCGTATGACATACACTAGAAGAATACCATACATAGAATATAAAGGTCTACCCCAACGAAGTGTTTCCCTAGGCTCACTTAGTTTTGTTTTCGACTCTACACCACCCTATTGGAATGAATAAGGGATGTAGTTAGCATCACAAAGTTTATTGGATTCAAACATGTCACTAAAGAAAGTCATTGTAAAGAAATCAATAAAACATGTGATTTAATCTTAAATGGCCCCAAATTATACAGTTTGGATAAAGTGAGGTTACCTGTAGTTTTATAGATGACGACTCATCCAAAAGTGAGATATAAAAATAAACCACACTGCTTTTTTTTTAGAAGGAGAAGTAATAGCAAGATACATATGTTGTACGAGTCTAATTCACGTAAATGAGGGGAATACATCAATCTTCTCTATCATAGCTAGGCTCATCAATACTATAATACTTACTACCACTATCAATAACAAGTTGCACAAGTTTACCTTCTCTTGGTTGCACATTGTTTGTAGTGTTTGAAGAGGTACTAGTATCTCCATCTGGAGCTCTGAGTATCTTCAATCCAAATGAATCAACTCAATGTTTCTGATTCCTCAATAGAGAACTGCAAACCTATTTATCATAAGCACAACTTCAGTTGATTGTATTAAAGAAGTGATTGTTTTAAACTATTGAAGAAGTAAAATGTATTTGCACATCAACAAAAAAAGTAGACCACACCGATTACTAAAGGAACCCCCATTAAGTTAGTACCATATACATTGAAGTGCATGTGAAGTCATTCGGTATCGAACTATTCCCCATTTGTCGTATTTTTATAATCTTATATGCCAACCACTATCTCTTTTTCCTTCTTTTTTTAGTGGTCAAGAGGCCTATTGCACATATATTTTATTCTACCTCTGGTCTCTCACATATTCAATCATTTTCCATATAATTCTCTTGATTTTTTTCGCTAGTCGATCATTCGATAGGTTAGTACTTAGTATCTGTTATATTGATTTGAATCGTACAAACTAATTACCTCCAATGCATGTATTATTGTAACATATTCATCATTTGTTGGAGTGGCTTTGGCATGTAGAACATAAATTGCAATTACGTTCAACGACAGTCACATTCCATTTCCACTAGAAATCCTCATTTGTATGTTGAGTTATCTGAACATGCGCAATTATGAAATGTTAATTTTAGTTATTTTAATAAATAAAATGTTGGGGGGGGGGGGTTGCAGGTAGTTCTGTTGTTGTATCAACTAAAAAATGGAACGTTAGTTTGTGAAGGGTAAAATAAGTTAATAGTCTAATTCATAATTTTAAGGGACATTTATTTGGAGGAATTGGGTGTCATTGGTCGGAGGGCAGAATGCAAAGCTTCAAAGGTGATGAATCAGAACATATGGAATTAATTGGAGTGGTCCTATATTGTGGTCATGCAGTAAACATAGATAAGCACAATAAAATAATAGGTAAGACATGTAACCCTACAAAGTTAGCGCATTGGGTTATTTTAAGATGAAAATTTTATATGAAGGAAAACAACAGATGTCAAAAGCAATAATATCGAGAAGTAACTTCTTGAGTAAAGTATATTGTATAGAGAAATTTCGGGAGAAATAATCTTTGAAATTGAGGGGCATGGGTAAAATTTCCTGAGTAAGAATTTGATGTTGCTTTTATAGGAAAATATATTGTATAGCGAAAAAACTACAATTTATACAAAAGAAAATAATGTCATATTAAAGTAGTGGTGCACCAGTTATTTTTATTTTAGAGATGGTCGCGCCATATGATTAGGATCACAAGTGAGAGAAGCAGAAGATACTTTACTTCTGTCATTTAGCTTTTTCCTATACTTTCTTAACATGCACTGGACAACTCTTTCACAGATGTAAATGGTGTCATATTAATGTAGTGGTGCGTCATTCCTTTGTTTTTTTTTTTAAGCACTGATTGGGAGGGGGATCATTAGCATGACGGTAAAAGTCATATTAAAGGGTAGTGGAAAAACTTACCTGGGACAAAAGTAAAGGAAAGTGAATACAAAGAGGAACATGTAAGATCTACATAATCCTTATACCTTCATTGTATTTATCAAATACCTCTTATATGCAATTTTTTCATTTGATATAGATACAAATGATCATTCTTAGGCTTAAAGTATTCATTAATATTTTTTAGTTGGTGTGTCCTTATTCAGGGACATTGTTTTGTTGAGTCTCTCCATATTTAGGATTTCTTTCATGACTAGTTTTATGCCTCTCCCTATCATTTTTTTATTTTAGAGGTTTTCTTTTTCGGGTAGTTTCTCGAGTCATGATGGAACATACAATAACCAAATAATAGGTAAGCTAATTTATACATTTAATGAAATATAGTGAATTTAAAGGTTAAACTACAAGAAATAACTAAAATAATAAAAAATAAGACAAAATTAAAAGGAAACAAAAATCTATGTATAACAGAATCCCTTGTAGAACATAAAAGTCATGAGTATACAGTTGTCTAATATGAAAATTCATGTCCCAAAAGTAGAGAAATGCAAGCCAACTCATAGGCAAAAGACTAAACAAACATATATATATATATATACACTCAGAAGGAGACAATCTTATCTGTCACTCCCCTACCTACCCCTGAGATGTGGATTCTGGACCTAGGACCACAAGTGATCCCAAGTTAACCCTGCTAGCATGATCATGAGCATACTAAAGATAATAAGCTTATGCGGCAGCTCAATCTTAAATAAAATGATAAGATAGAGGAATACCCATATACTATAACTTAGATATTTGAAACTAATGAGTTTAATACAAAGAATATATTAACTCAATACTAAGAATTAACTAACTATATCTGAAAATAGCCTCTAACTAACTAGAAAGGCTAGGATAAACCCCAACTAAGTCTAGCAAACACTGAAACTAAAGGACTAAAAATAATGAAATAAACTCATGACTATTGTTTTCAGAGAATGAGGACTCACCACTGATTCTGTTGAACTGGAGATCGCGAATCGATTTAATCTTGATCAGGATACTAAGAACCTGAACCTATATCACAGAAGATACAGTGCACGTATGTATCAGTACTTGAAAGGTACAGAGAATGCGGGATAGAGTAAAGCTTAGATAATACATAACTAAACAAAGTAGTAAAACAATTATATAATTTGTACATGACGTAGATTCTGACAACTACAATAACTGAATGTAGTGATCAATTTATAACAAACTGAAACTTAATATTGGATATAGTAATAAATGGTCAATGCAATGGAGTGTGACTGAACTACGGGAGCCAAAAATAACTGATAATAAAACTATATGAGCTAAATATGGCGTTTGATGTGTATACCCCATCGAAAGGCCCAACATACTCTGCCAAAGGTATAAAGGCATATTGGCCTGATCACTAAACTGATGCCCACAGAGGAGACTTCCAACTTACTTGGCTAGTAGTTATGGGACTATTTGGGTACATTGAACCCTAGTCAAACTCGGTATTATGCTACACCCAATGAATTAAGTAGTTAACTGATTAAGACTGAGTTTTTGTAAATATTGGATAGCTCAAACTAAACATGCAAATTGAGAATGCAACAATTAATATTGTAATGATGTATTATTAACTGAGGCATGTATAATTGAATAATTATATTCTAATTTATGAAGTAACTCCAAGTGTGTATTAAATACATTTTCCCAATATGCATCGGTATGACATACAGTAGATGAATACCATATATATAATATAGACAACGAAGTGTTTCCCTAGGATCACTTTGTTTTATTGTCGACTCTGCAATACCCTATTGGAACGAACATGGGATATAGTTAGCATGACAAAGTTAATTGGTTTCAGACATGTCAGTAAAAGAACTCATTGTAAAGAAAGCAATAGAACATGTGATTAAATCTTAAATGGCCCCAAATTATGCAATCAGAAGAAAGCGAGGTCACCTATAGTTTGATAAATGACGACTCATCAAAAGTGAGGTACAAAAAGAAACCACATTGTATTTCTAGAAGGAGAAGTAATAGCAAGATTCATATGTTGTACCATTGTAATACACACAAATCAGTAAACTTCATCAATCTTCTTTGTCATAGCTAGGCTCATCAATAATATAATATTTACAACCAATATCAATATCAAGTTGCACAGGTTGACCTTCTCTTGGTAGCACATTGTTTATAGTGTTTGAACAGTTACTGGTATCTCCTTCTAGAGCTATGAGTATCTTCAATCCACATGAAACAACTCAATGTTTTTGATTCCTCAATACACAACTACAAACCTATTCATCATAAGCACAAATTCACTTGATTGTATTGAAGAAGTAGTTGTTTTATTCTATTCAAGTAGTAAAAAGTATTTGCACGTCAACAAATAAAGGAGACCACACCAACTACTAAAGGAACCCCTATTAAGTTTTTAAGAATTATTGTCGTATACACTGAAGTGCATGTGAAATCATTCGGCATTGGAAGTTCCATATATCTCGTGATTTTATAATCTTATATGCCAACCACTATATCTTTTTCCTTCATTTTTAGTGGTTAAGTTTCCGCTTGCGCTTAAATTTGATTCTACCTCTGGTCTCTCGCATATCTAACCATTTTCCATATAATTCTCTTGAAGTTTTTTTCCTAATGGATCATTCTATAGGTTAGTACTTAGTATATGTTATATTGATTTGAATTGCACAAACTACTTACCTCCAATGCATGTATTATGACATATTAATCATTTGTTGGAATGGCTTTGGCATGTTAAACACGAATTGCAATTATGTTCAACGGCAGTCACATTCCATCTCCACAGTCGCGCCCCATTTTCGCAGAAAACGGGTTTTGTGCGCGACCTAACAACTCTTTTGGGATTTCAGGATTACTAATTAAATAATATTAACTAATTTTAGGGGGAGGGCTCAAATATGCACAAACAAAAATTTTTATAGATATGCTAAAAGTTTATTTACAACCCTATAGACATGATTTCTAGGTGTTTTAAAAAAATAATGTAACATATATGCATGATTTTGTAAATGATATGAACAATTTAATACCTAGGCATAGTTTCTACGCGATAAGACAAATGAAAATTTATAATATATTTTTTTAACATCTAACAACCTACTAGACTATTAGGATTTGATTTTAACATTCAAAAATTAATGGAATCTAGTTATTATTTTTAAGACTTGTTAACAAAAGCGTCAAGCAAATTTTGAAAATAGATTAGATTATAACACCTACAAATATTAAATCTAGGCGATTAAAGACAAACCTATAGGCATGATTTTCTAAAAAAAATTTAATGAACAAGTAAGCATATAAATCCCCCTCCCCTAGACGACCCCCAAATAAATTTATTATATGATCTTTAGGGTTACAATTGTTACAACATTCGAATAAATAAAATAGCGAAAAAATTAAAATATATAGATATATATATACAAAATAAATAAATCCTTCTTCAGTTAATCTTCAACTTGAACTTCAAGTATGAAACCTGTTAAAGTAATCAGATAACTACACAAGTAATCACACTTATTAGTCAAGGTGAGACAATATGCAATCGTTTTAATGACGAATTCTACATACAAAACAATAGCTTACACAAGTTGTAAATGTAAAGATAGTGTGAATGTTAAGAATACTAACCCGTTAAGCAAAACGAATTGATTCAACCTTTACTCGAACAAAGTAATAAGATAGCAAAGAAGAATCCTTGAATAATTACCGGAATATTAATGTGTTGTTAAAGTAGCAAGAGAGCAATGAGAAAAGAGAGAGTGATGAGAGAAATTTTTTTTTTGAGAGTGAAATGAGTGTATGAGTTGTGTGTGAATGAAATAATGAAGGGAGGGAGTCTTATTTATATAGTAAAGAGGGGTAACAAATAAGGGGAAAAATATTTAAAGGAATCAATTAATTTTCACATTTTCCTTATCAGAAAATTTAAAAATATTTCATTACCAAATATAAACAAGTAAATAATAACGAAAAAGGAAAATAGTAATATTTTCCCTTAAATAAAGAAGAGACAAATCATAATTTTAAAATTATTTCATTACCAAAAATAAAATAAGTAAGAAATACAATTAGGAACATTAAAATTATTTTCTTTAAATAGTGGAGATCCAAATTAAACTATTTTAAATTATAATTTTTCCAGCTAAAGGAGTAGTAAGAATCTATATAATATGCAATTTAAGAGAAGAAGGATCAATTAAGTTATAATAAAAGTGAGGAGATTAACACAATTATTTATTTATTTTTATTAAAAATTCAATGCCAAGCTACTGTTAATCAACATTGCATATGTACAACTCAAGGGAAATTACTTTAGGGAAGACAATATCACATAACTTAAAGTCAAGCTCCAACATACAACTTCATATAATTTTTACCGTATATAGACAACTAATAATCAACCACACTTAATAAAGTAAAGTCAAGTCAGAAATTGTAAACTCATTTAATTTAATTATTATTTTTTTTTATAAAAAAAAACGAATCAAATCTAAGCTAAAGGAACGATCCTTCAAGGAGTGAGTTATCACTCCCCATTAATGGCTGAAACCAGGCACCATCAATCACAATAATATTGGAACCCATAATATGCGATATCTAGGCAAATAGCTAAGTTAACCGTCATTCCAAGTCGAAATGGACAAGATTTCAATAACACACCAAGTCTAAAAATCAGAAATTCACAGATTTAAGATCAAGATAACATGCATAAAATTTATTCATTCAGGCAGTCAGACAACCAATTTTGTAGAAGAAGAACAAATTTATTAAAAGGTGAAATGATATTTTAGGAAAAGATTACCCGGATGGATCTGTTGAGTTCGTTATTCCGATCAAAAACCGGTCTATCACCGGAGTTTTTTTGGCTGAAGACGCTATGATTTTGCTGTTGTTGCTGTTTGGTCGGAGCTGCGCTATTTTATGCTGCTGCCGATGGCTGCCAGTGGGAGTTGCTGGAGCCGCTGGCGTTCATGCCGGTCGCTGCTCGTCTGGTGGCTGTCGCCGGTCGGAGATGCTGCCTGTTGCTGTTTGTTGCAGCTGCTGGTGGCCTCCATCGTGCTTTCCACGCTGCCAGTGACTGTGGACTGTGGTTGACGCCGCTCGCTGCTCGTCTGGTGGCTGTCGCCGGTCAGAGCTACGACTGTTGGGTGCTGCTGGTTGACGCCGGTTGAGCCTGCTGGCGTCGACTGCAACTGTGCCTGCGAAACAAAAGAAAGAGAGGGAACGAAGGAGAGGAACAGAGAGGGGTAGGCAGATGGGGAGGAGAGAGGAAGGGGAAGATGGAGGAGGAAGAGAATAGCAAGGGGGAAGGCAGCCTGGCGTAAGAGAGGAGCCGGAGAAGATGGAAGTCGCTGGTGGAGTTGGGAGAGAGAGAGAGGCGGCTGATCTGAGGGAGGGAGAAGAGAATGAGAATGAGAATTATTTTAGGGATTAGAGTCTTTTAGGTTAAAATATGTAGATTAAATCTGGACCATTGATTTAATACGAGATGAAGGGTTAGGATTTGCTTGATAAAATAAATGGATGAGATTAAAAGATGAGATGTATTGAAATCCGATTGGATTGAATATGGAATGGCTACAATTGCAATAAGATTTGGCTAGAATTGGAATGAAAGAGTGACTATGATTGAAATAAACTCTAATTCAAGTGGCTAGAATTGAGAGAAATTATGATAGAATAGGCTAGAATTTAAAATTTAAAGAAAGTGTAGGAATTAGTATTTAATTAAAATACTACATACATTAAAATATTTTTGTATAATTGAAAATCACCTAAATTTTAAAACATTTGAAATAAATTTATAAAGTAAACGATACTAAAATATATGATTTTTGAGAAAAGTCGACTAAAACTTTAAAACTTTAAGTAAATTTTAAAATACGTATTTAGTCGACTAAAATCCTCAAATGGTTAAAGGTCGGTCAAAATTGGGTGTCAACAGCTGCCCCTTGGTTGATTGAGAATGAAGAATGAATTGTCAGGCAACCAACGTTGACTTAGTAGCCGATTTTGTCCGACCGATGAGAGATGTCAGTTGGATCAATTGAAACGATATAGAGTTGAAAAAGGGTACGACCGAGACTTTGGTTTTAAGTCGCCTACATATCTCTGGTTATACGAGAATCAGGTCGTGTGTAGTTCTAGATTCAAGAGCAAATGAAACTCTTAAAAGTTGAAAGAGCGGTAAGGTATTTGAAAGGCACGATATCGGCTTGAATGGATAAGAATAGAGTAGCGAGAAAAGAGAGATTGAGAGGCTGAAAGAGCGTGACAGAGAAGCGAGAAGAGCATGATAGAGTAAGGCTATCAGCCTTTGAGCGAGGGTTCGGAGTATGAAAAGCGAAGAATTGATATAGTCATTGTTGTGATAGAGGATAGCGTGATAATTGTAATCAAGGGCGATCGATCATATCTGCAAATTCTAGATAAAATGTTAGCTTATAAATAGATAAAGTATGACCAATAATAATAAA
>NC_028644.1:34240937-34241873 GCF_001406875.1 Solanum pennellii
GGGGTTAGGATAATATCAACACGTTGTTTTGAAATAAACGCCCTAAATGCATGGAACCTCGTTGAGCCAGAGGTAGGCCTAAGCGACACGTAAGTGATGCATAATAATTAATTCAAGCCTTATTTGCCAATTTGGAGTTTAGAGTTAGACAATAAAACAACTTTCGATTATTGAAATAATTTCTATTTATTACATCAATCTAAAGATAACTAAAGGGCTAGGGATAACATATGGGAAATAAGAGAGAAGAAAAAAATAAATAAAAAAACTTTAATTATGCTGCTCTCCAATGTTAGGCACGATCTGCTTCCTCATTTCTGGGGTTATGTCATAATCGGTGTTGAGGAGGTTGCGAGCCCATCTTCTCTCCTTTTCATCGCCAAAACCAGGAAGACCTCCTTCACTCAAATCTCTATGCTCTGCATCCTCTAAAAGCCATACATAATATTCAGGTGTACATAAGGGTCGGTGCTCTTGAACATCGATAGTTATCACATTCTTCCATCTTCGCATTATAGTGTTCACTTGCGGTAATTCTGACCCAAAGTCATATCCATAGTGGCTCATGTGGGATCGCAGAGGTATCATTTGGATCTGTCCGAATTGTCGAAGGACTCGAAGTGGTGCGTATGGTTGCACACCATTCAAACCGATAAGCTCAATGAAGTAAAGTTCATTTCCTCTTATGATGGCACGTCGTGGCTTCAACCAATAATACTTCCATTGGATTTCAACGGCTGAGCGCTCCTTTAGGTATGTGAACCAGTCCTCCGTTCCCACAGGGGAGATAAAATGTTTCATCCTTAGGGGATGGTTGATAATTTTGTTCCCCATAGTCCCTCTAACAATGTTTACTTTATTAGCTCTTTGATAGAAATGTTCGAAGGCCCAAAGTTGCAGCAGAAAGTTGCACCCCTCAAAGTATCTTTTGCCTTT
>NC_028644.1:34246321-34299082 GCF_001406875.1 Solanum pennellii
TGGGGAGGAGAGAGGAAGGGGAAGATGGAGGAGGAAGAGAATAGCAAGGGGGAAGGCAGCCTGGCGTAAGAGAGGAGCCGGAGAAGATGGAAGTCGCTGGTGGAGTTGGGAGAGAGAGAGAGGCGGCTGATCTGAGGGAGGGAGAAGAGAATGAGAATGAGAATTATTTTAGGGATTAGAGTCTTTTAGGTTAAAATATGTAGATTAAATCTGGACCATTGATTTAATACGAGATGAAGGGTTAGGATTTGCTTGATAAAATAAATGGATGAGATTAAAAGATGAGATGTATTGAAATCCGATTGGATTGAATATGGAATGGCTACAATTGCAATAAGATTTGGCTAGAATTGGAATGAAAGAGTGACTATGATTGAAATAAACTCTAATTCAAGTGGCTAGAATTGAGAGAAATTATGATAGAATAGGCTAGAATTTAAAATTTAAAGAAAGTGTAGGAATTAGTATTTAATTAAAATACTACATACATTAAAATATTTTTGTATAATTGAAAATCACCTAAATTTTAAAACATTTGAAATAAATTTATAAAGTAAACGATACTAAAATATATGATTTTTGAGAAAAGTCGACTAAAACTTTAAAACTTTAAGTAAATTTTAAAATACGTATTTAGTCGACTAAAATCCTCAAATGGTTAAAGGTCGGTCAAAATTGGGTGTCAACATCCACCATGAATCCTCATTTATATGTCGAGTTATCTGAACGTGCCCAATTGTGAATGTTAGTTTTATTTATTTTAATAAATAAAATATTGGGGGAGGGGTTGCAAGTAGTTCAATTGTTGTATCTATGAAAAATGGAGACTAACCCCTTGTATATCATAATCATTATCTCATTAGTTATTGCATGAGAACTTCCTTTACTAACAATCCTTCATTTGTAAGATCACCATATCACAATCATATCATAGTAAGGCATACAAGTGTTCCACATTGAACCTTGTACCATCATACCCTTAACATGATCTCAAAATTCACATAGTGAAGACATTTCATCACATTCATCAAATAATAATCTTCTTAATATAATCACATGTAATTCTTCAATTTAATACCATTAAGAAGTATTAGCCATCATTATTGAAGTATATAACTCAAGATCACAAGGTCTTACCACATAGCCTTCATATGCCTCCTTAAATATCTTACCATCAATCCAACTATACTCATCCATCAATTTACTTAATAACATAATATAATAGCAATTTATACAAGAAATAAGTCAATTGTATCAACACTAATCAAATCAACTTCAATTCATAACCTAAGGTGAGGAAAAGGGTTCAATCATGGATTCTTTCATAGAACTAGGTCAAAGGCTAAGAACTACAACAATTAACCCATAAAAATAATAATATATCAATAAAAATCAAAGGAAATCAACATCAAATCTGATTGAAATACAATTAAGGAAATTTGAATGAAACCCATGTTTTTGACATCTTTTGGAAACCAATTTTGAAGAGCCTCTCGGGGAAAGAGATCCCAAGAGTGAATAACTTCCATACCTTAGGATTCCTTGAGAATTGATGTTAGAAAATATTAAGTCTTGAAGACCTAGTTCCCCTTTACATTTGGTCTTTAATGGGGTCTTGAATAGAGAGAGAAAGTATAGAGAAGGTGGAGAGAATTGGGTTTGGGAAATATGGGGTGTTAGGCTAGTTTTATGAGGTTTCAGTCTTATGTAGTCCCACAACTAACTTAATTAACCACCCTTAACCCTTAATTAAAGACCTAAATAATTAAATAATTAATTCACTAAACTAAAATTTGGATAGTCAACTCGACCCTCAAACCATGAAACCATGACCTACGTCCCACAAACACAACGACGGCCCAGGCTTGCAACCGTCGTTTGAGTAAGAGACTAGTCTTTTGGACCATTTTGGAAAAAAAATTTCAACCTATGAAGCCATTGACAGAGCATCGATCAAACGACGACTCGTCGTTTGGCTCGTAGGTGCACACTGTCCAATAAGGACTCTTAGGGTGGTCCTTGGGAATTCGTACCTATACGTTTAAACCCTAAACACTCTTTTATATATTTAGCACCTTTTCATGAATTTTCACTAAATTCCTACTCATAAAACCTCATGAAACATGCCAAGGCACACTAGCTTTAATTTCACAATTCTCCGGACGTCATGGTCATTTCTTTACATTTTGATACTAACACTTCGTAATTGATATCAATAAATTATTTTAGGCCTAGAAATAGCGTGTCATGTTTTGTTTCATTGTGTAAGGCTCTAGACTAAGTCTTGTACTTTAGGAGTGTTACATAATCCCCCCCCTAGGAACATTCGTCTCCGAATAACACTAAAAGCTTTTTATAGGAAGAGTATAGTCTCAATACTAGAAGCCCAACCAACAACATATAGTAAAGATGAGTTACAAATCAAAAGAATAACTCACAACTCTATTCAAGAAATAAACATGGAATTACACATATCAACTCAAATCACAAGTCAGAACACACAAGAGCTCAACTTTTCAGAAAACATAATAAGGAACTACCTTCTCAATATCACATGATCTCAAAATGACACCAAAGAGTTACCACTCTATTATTCTCAAGAAAACATAAAAAGACCATAAATATCAGTAACACAAAAACATATATTTCACATTAGGCAAGTTAACACAAAAAGCCTTTTTCAAGAAAACTCATTTTGGCAAAAACATTTACCAAAATATGCACAAACTTAGTAAATAAGACAAATTCTTATTCATTAATTATTTTCATTTTTAAAAGGAACAACTAACTTTAATTAGGAAAAAGAAGAGGATAGCGGGACTTCATGTCGGCATTTGCCTCCCATGTGGCATCCCCCACTAGGTGGTTTCTCCATAGAATTTTTACGGAGGCCACCTTTTTGTTCCTCAACTTCTTAACTTAACGATCAAGGATTTCCACCACAACCTCTTCATAGGAAAGGTTCTCATCCAAACCTAACCCTACAATAGGGAGTATAGACACTGGATCTCCTAAACATTTCTTAAGCATGGAGACATAAAATATCGAATGAATCGAAGCTATTTCACTAGGTAATTTGAAACCATAAGTAACTTTTCGGAGTCATTGCAATATCTTATAATAACCTACATACCGGGGACTAAGCTTCCCCTTTTTTACCAAATCTCATCACCCCTTTCATAGGTGAAATCTTCAAACACACCTTTTGACCCACTTCAAATTCAAGGTCTCTTTTCGTCTTGTTGGTAAGAGACTTTTGTCAACTATAGGCTGCTTTCAGTATATCCCTTATCACATGAACTTGTTCCAAAGCTTCATAGATTATCTCGGGACCAAGGAGTGAAGACTCACAAATCTCAAAACACTCAATCGGAGACCTATATCTCCTACCATAGAGTGCTTCAAAAGGAGTCACGACAATACTCAAATGGTAGCTCTAATTATAAGAGAGCTCAATCAACGGAAATTGATTGTCCTAATTCCCCTTGAAATCTATTACACAAGATCTTAACATATCGGCTAGGGTTTAATGGTACACTCCGCTTGACCATCCCTTTGAGGATTAAAAGTAGTGCTAAGCTTCACTTGAGTACCTAACCCGTTTTGAAAAGACCTCCAAAAGGAAAGTGAATTGTGCATCTCTATCCGATATGGTAAACAAAAGGATCCTATGAAGAATCAAAATATCATTAATGTAGATTTTTGCATATTCCTCTGCAAAATAAGTTAACTTGACAGGGATAAAGTGAGCGGATTTCGTCAATCTATCCAAAACCATACATATTGAGTCATTTTGCCTACGTGTCCGAGGAAAACACACTATGAAGTCCATATTAATGTTTTCTCACTTCCAAGCGAGAACTTGCATTTTTTGAGTAAGCCACCCGACTTTTGATGCTCAACCTTTAATTCTTGGAAACTTGTATGTCTAGCCACAAATTCTGCTATGTTCCTTTTCGAGCCTTCCCACCAATAGACCTCTAGAAGATCATAGTACATCTTGGTTGCACCTGGATGAATAAAATATCGAGAACCATGAGCTTCCTCAAAAATTTGCTTCCTCAAGTCATCAACATGTGGCATAGACAACTTACCTTGGTACCTAAGCACACCACCCCCCCCCCCTTTGGGAAAATGACTCATTAAACTTACCAAGAACCTATTCCTTCAACTCCATCAATAGTGGATCAAGGTGTTGCTTAGACTTCAGCTCAACCACCAAAGACGATTCAGAGTTATGATGGACCATTTAACCACCATTAGAAGAATCTTCCAACCCAACATCCAATCGAGCCAACCTATGAACATATTCCACTAGATCTTTCTTGGCTTCTTCCATATGAGACACACTACCCATAGTAATAAGACTTAAAGCATCTGCAACCATGGTAGTTTTGCCAGGGTGGTAGAGACACTCATGTCATAATCCTTTAATAATTCCAACCATCTTCTTTGTCAGAGATTCAACTCCTTTTGAATAAATATGTATTGAAGACTCTTTTGGTAGGTATATACATCCACATGTACCTCATAGAGATAATGCCTCCATATTTAAAAGTCAAACACCACAGCCGCTAATTCAAGATCATTAGTGCTTCTCATTAACATTGAGTTCCCTAGTGGAATAAGTTATAACCTTACCATGTTGCATGAGGACACAACTCAAACCTACTCGGGAAGCGCCACAATACACCACCAAACCCTTGGTACTCTCCTATAAGGTCAACACCTGATAGGAGGTAAGACTATCTTTCAACTCTTGGAAGATTCTTTCACAAGCCTCCGACCACTCAAACTTCACATACTTTTGAGTTAATGTTGTCAAAGGATATGCAATAGACTCAAACCCATCGACAAACCTTCTAAAGTACCCGACTAGACCCAAGAAACTTCTTATATCATTGGAGCCAATGGTCTAGGACAATTCTTAACCGCTTCTATTCTTCTCAGATCGACCTCTTCACCCTCACTATAGATGATATGACCAAGAAATGCAACTGATCTCAACCAAAATTAATACTTGTTATACTTAGTAAAGAGTTTGTGTTCCTTAAGGACTTGTAATGCCACCTCTAATGGCCATGTGCTCATCTTCACTCTTAGAATTTACAAAGATGTCATCAATAAAGACAATAAGAAAGGCATCAAGGTAATTTCACAACACTCTATACATTAGGTCCATGAAAACCTCAAGGGTATCAGTTAACCCAAATTACATAACTAGGAACTCATAGTGACTATACATAGTTAGGAAATCCATTTTAGGATTATCTTCGCCTCTCACTCTTAGTTGGTGATATCCTGACCTCAAATAAAATTTAAAAAAAATAGCTTGACCCTTGGAGTTAATCAAATAAATCATCTATCCTAGGGAGAGAGTACTTTTTCTTTGTAGTGACCTTATTGTGTTGGCGATAATCAATGCCCATCCTAAGGGACACATCCTTCTTTTTTACAAAAAACATCGGAGCACCCCATGGAGAAATACTAGGTCGAATGAAGCCTTTGACTACTAAGTCTTTGAGTTTAGCCTTGAACTCCTTCAATTCAGACGGAGTCATATGATAATGAAGACTTGAAAGGGGGTTTGTATCCGGTAATAATTACCAAAATAAATTTTCCTTTCTGGAGGAATTCTGGACAAGTCATCAGGAAAGACTACAAAAAAAGTCCTTCACAACGGGAACTGAGTCTAGAGGACGAGTTTCAGAGTCTATGTCTTTGACCCTTACAATATGGTGTAGACACCCTTTAGAGATCATCTTACAAGATTTAAACAAGATATATTACGACATCTAGGAATTGATTTTCCCCTCTTTCACCCTAAAAGGGTTCATTTGGAAAATTAAATTTAACCACCATTGTTCTACAATCTATGGAAGCAAAACAAAAATGCAACCAATCCATTACCAAGATGACATCAAAATAAACCATATCAAGTTATACCAAGTCTACCATAGTAACTCTATAGGTCCACATTATAAGAAAATTCCTATTTACTCTTTTAGCAATAACTGAATCACCCATCGGAGTAGTAACCGAAAATGGTTCAATCAAGATATCGAGAAATATATTAAACTTCATGGCTACTAAGGGAGTCACAAATGATAGTATAGTGATATATCAAATTATACTTCCCTAAATGAGTATAAGCGGTCGTATCAAGTAAAGAACCCAACTATAAGGTTGGGGTCGATCCCACGAGAAAAATGGTTTAGACTTAACTTCATTGTATGATTACTTATATTTATTCAATTCCTTTCTGAAAACGAGTAATTAAGGGAGGGGAGGGTTTATGAAACAAAAGTATTGTAATATTGCTAAATCAAACAAGTAACAAGATTATATTATTGGTGTTTAGCAAATTGTGAGAGAAACTAGGTGTGAGTGTTCCCCATAGGTTCAGAACGCCATAATCCTAGCTATAACATTTCTTCCCTAGTGTTTTTTGCGTGCAAAGTTATAAGTTATGCATCTCTAAATCCTTGGTCCGGCATTTAGATAATTTCACCCAGTACCTTGGTTCAGTTACATGTGTTTAAGTTACTAACCCTTACTTTAACTTCATATTAAGCATCGTATTCGATGTATCACTTAGTTGTTACTTCGCACCAATCATGACTAGCCTATTAGATAGTATCCTACTAAATCTATGTCGATAATTTTTTTCCTATTAACTACCCCATTGGTCCGACAAGTTGCAATAAGGCGAGTTCTAATGCGTGCACTCGTTAAAAATAATTCTAGATGAAAGAATTATCAATGCATGTAATAACCTATATGAGAATTGTTATTAAGCTAGCTTTACTTTTCTAATCACCCATGGTTCCCACAACCCTAGTTGTGGATTTAGTTATCTATGCATAGAATAACACAATTCGTAGTTGATAAATAATAAATCATGAACTTAATTTGACAAATTCGAAGAAAATCTAGAAATTCAACTTGAAATCACAAAATTATCTTGAAAACCAAATTCAGAAATTTGAATTAATGCCCAAGTTGCAAAAACAAATCTCCAAGAACAAAACTAAGAAACTGGTAATAGAATCCAACCCCAAAAATGAGGTTTTACACCCTATTGATAAAAACATTCTCCTAAATTAAAAGGAATTATAATAAGGAAAGTTGTCCAAAAAACGAGGCTTCAATCGATAACCACCACAGGTAGTCCGTCGATCAAACGACGGACCGTCGACTGCTTCCGTAGGTCCATACTTAGCATATTTTTTAAGCATTCAAATGGAATCTTCTGTAATACAATAGACGTACCTACAACACGGTCCATCAATTCACCTACGGTCCGTCGATGCTTCTCGTCGTTCCATACTTAGCTTTTCTTCAACATCGGGTACTTGGACTTTCTCTTATCAGATTGACGATTTAATAGGACAGTCCGTTGATCAATTGACGGATCGTCGATCCTTTCGTATCCCCACACTTGGTTAGAATTTCCTGAGTTGCTTCCAGATCCTTGAACCCCCAATTGACGATCACCATTTACGGTCCGTCGATGAGACGACGGGCCGTCGATGGCTTTCGTGAGTCATTTCGGGACTAAATCTCTACAGCCTTCTGTGTTTTGGTTTTGGACACCTTTCCTACAAAAAAAAGATAAAAACATATTTAAATTACTACAAAAAGGCTTTATACACACACCAATCTTAAGGAAAAAGCATTGAAAGTATCCTGAAACCACGGTACATCATGTAGCACCAAGATAAAGTAAAGTATAAAATATTAATAGTAAAGAATTGTAACATATTGGTGACAACAAAGGGAGATTCTACTTGGTCACCCCCAGAATGGAGAGCATAGAAACGATCTTGCTTGGAACATAAGAATTAGAACAACTTGCTAGAGCTTGACCACTCCCCTTCTCTTTACAACTTACATTTGGACAATCCCTCACCTTGTGGTCACTCTTAACACAACCAAAGCAATTAGTTGTTCCAACTAAGCATTCACCTACATGCTTCTTACCACACTTGGTACTAGTAGGTTACTATTTTTGTGAACCACCACCTCTTCCTTTGTGGGACTTAGGGTTAGACATCCTATCATCATGAGCCTTCTGAATGATAGACGAAACTTGTTGGAGAACCTCTTCTTGAATATACGCTTGTCCTAAATTTCCAACCTTCCATTAGAAGAACCACCTTCATAAGACTTTTCCCTTTTAGCATCCTTAATTTTCCTCTTAAGCCTACTCTTTTCCACTTGTTGAGCATTCACCATCAAACGAGAAATGTCCATGTTGTCATGTAGCATCACAGAATGACACTCTTCAAACAATTAATCGTACACTCTTGTCACAATGCGACTCATCTCATCCTTTGGGTTAGACACCAAAAAAGAGGCATACTTAGATAATTTAGTGTACTTCAAAGAGTAGTTTAGCACACTCATACCTTATTGACGAAGCTTGATAATTTTTCAACTTTAACCTCCCTTTTATCTCTTGGGAAGAACCTATCAAGAAAAAACCTTCTAAACAACTCCCAACTAATAGGACCCGCTCTCAAAGGCCTATTATCCCTCCATTGAGTGTACCAAGTTTGAGCCTATCCTTGAGTTTATAAGCACTTCGAACGACCTTCTCATTTGAACACAACCCCATAGCGTGCAAGATTTTGTAGATCTCATCAAGGAAGTATTAGGGGTCTTCATCCACGTTTGACCCAAAGAACATTGGAGGGATCATCCTAGTGAAGTCCCTCAAGCAAGAAGTCATGGTACTAACATTTTTGTTCACACGGGGTCCAACTTCCCGATTTGCTTCACCCGTCATGGCTTGAGCTTAAGTAGCTATGGCTTGGGCTTGGGTAGTCATAGGTTGAGCCAAATCTGACCTTATCTCTCCATCCGTCATAGGTGGAGGAATGACCGGATCTTGGTTACCTTCAGAAGCTTAATTGTCTTGTGGATGAGCTTGCTTGTCTTGTGGAGAAGCTCCCCCATTAGCAACCTCTTCATCGTCCCTTCTTGTGGTTTCCCTTCTAGTAGTCATAGCCTATAACAACAATAAATGGGTTAGAAGAAAAAGGATTCATAAGTTACTACTCTTGAGGCACGACTTTCAAGATTAGCAAAAAGGTGAGAATTTCTAAGCATCACATAGCTTCTTGTTCATAAGTGTGGCGTGCTTCACACCCATGAACTTAACTCTACGTAGAGGTGGTTTAGTGAGACACCAATCCTAATATTACTTTAACGTCATACTCTTATAGTAAAGTTGTCATAACTGAGGAGCACCCCTTATACGTAACCGGTGTGTTCGTCCTCAAAGAAGACTTGGATAAGCCCTTCACATTCATCATAACATCTCGTAGGAAAAACATGTGGAAAATTTAAAACTTTTACATAGTGAGGTAAACATAGACCTCTCACATACTATATGTAGAGTTTACATAGACTCCTCGCTTATTAAATCTTACATAGGATTCTCATTTAGGCAACATAACCAATACATAAGATATAGTCTAATAACATTGTCTCACATTAAACAATCTAAATATTGTTACAAATTTTGGGCATAACTCATACTTTAATACAAAGAGACACATATAGGCTTACATCAATAGTCTCAAACTATAAAAGAATGAATAAGTGTCTTTATCCAAAACTTCATTGTAATCTCCATCTCATGAGAACCATTGCTAACCTACCTTCCCACATTGGAAAGGGACACCTCTTATATCTTGTTCGCTCGGTGCTAAGCTAAAGTCCCTTTTTGAAATGTTTTTAGACTTAATTAATCATCATATCTTAGTATAGGCCATATGAGACTAACCCCTTGTATATAATGATCATTAACTCATTAGGTATTGTACGAGAACTTTCTATCATAATAACCCTTCATTTGTGAGATCAATATATCATAGTCATATAATAGTGAAGGCACACAAGTGATCCACATTCAACCTTGTATCAGGATAACCCTAACATGATCTCATAATTCACATAGTCAATACATTCCATCACACTCATCACATGATAATATTCTTAATCTAAGCACATGTAGTACTTCAATTGAATAACATTAATAAGTATAAGCCATCATTATTGAAGTAAAGAACTCAAGATCACAAAGTCTTACCACACAACCTTCATGAGCCTACTTCAAGATCTTACCATCAATCCAACTATATTCATCAATCAATTTACTTAATAACATAATATAATATCAATATATACAATACCTAAGTCAATTGTATCATCACTAATCAAATCATCCTCAATTCATAACCTAGGGTTAGGGAAAAGGGTTCAATCATGGATTCTTTCATAAAACTAGGTCAAAGACTGAGAAATACAAGAAATAACCCATAAAAATAATAATATATCAATAATAATCAAATCACCATAAAATTCAATTGAAAGACAAATAACAAAATTGGAATGAAACTCATGTTTTTGACATCTTTTGGACACCAATTTTGAAGAACCTCTCGGGGAATGAGATCCCAAGAGTAAATAGCTTCAATACCTTAGGATTCCTTGAGAATTAATGGATAAAATATGAAGTCTTGACTCCATAGTGCAATTGTAATCTTGGTCTTATAGGGGTCTTGAATAGACTGAGAAAGTGGAGAGAAGGTCGAGAGAATTAGGTTTTGGAAATATGGGGTGTTAGGTCAGTGAAATGAGCCTTAAGTCTTATAATCCCTAATCTAAATTAATCAACAACCACATAAACATTAATTAATCACCTGAAAATAACTATTTAATTCACTTAACTAAAAGTTGGACAGTCAACTCGATCCCGAAACCACAAAACCCCGACTACGCCCTGAAAAAACAACAACGACCCATGCTGGCAACTGTCATTTATGTTAGAGACTAGTATTTTGGACAATTTTAGATAATTGTTCAAGTTTCAACTTATTAAGTCATCGAAGAAGAGTCTATCAAACGACGGCTCGTCATTTGGCTCGTAGATGCACACTGTCCAATTTGACAGTTTTGGGTCAAACGAAAGGGTCCTCTCAAAGGACCATTAGGGTGGTCCTTGGGGAAACGTACCCAACCTTTTCAACAATAAACATAATATTATATGTATCTAACACCTTTTTATCAATTTTCACTAAATTCTGACTCTTACGTCATGAAACATGTCAAGACATACTAGCTTTAATTTAATAGTTCTCCGGAGATCATGGTCATTTCTTCACATTTTGACTCTAACACTTCCTAATTGATTTCAATACATTATTTTTGGCCTAGAAACAGTGTTTCAAGTCTTGGTTCATCAGGTGAGGATCTAGACTAATTCATGGATTTTCAGAGTGTTACAATTTCTGGGAGCGTCAAGCCCTTTCCGCTAGGCTGCAGGACGGTGGCGTCGAACAACCTATGGTCCATATGTGGTAGTCATGAGCCAGTGTCTGCAAGTTGTCAATTGAATCGGCCAACTGAGGGGTAAATTAGTAAATTCACCCAACATTCTAATTAAATGGTGGGTGGTTATTTTTTTAATAGTAGGGTATTTTATGTTCGTTAAAACATAGAAACCCCATATTAGAATTCATTCTTAAAAACTAAACCCTTCCCTCCAAACAAATTCTCTCTAGAAATTTATTGGATGTCAAATTGAAGCTCAATCTAGGAAATGGGTTTTCAACTGATTCCTTCTTCAATTTTTGTGGGTCATCAATCTATAAGGTATGGTAACTCTTGATTCTTAAATAATCTATCATTCAAGGAGTCCAATCAAAGGTTTCAAAAGTGCTTTAATATCTAAGCATGGGTTCACTGTCAAAGTGTTTTAAAAGTCATTGTAATAGTGAATTAATGTTTGATCAAGGTTTTAAGATGATTTCAATGGAAATCCTTGAAAAACCCATGATTCTACTAAAGTCTCAATTTAGACTATAAAGTGGATTTTGTGATCTTGATTGTAAGTTAATTAAATTAAGACAAGAATGTGATGTGTTATTGAATCCTATTGTAATCTTTAGATATTGATTATGATTTGTTGAGAATTTATTCATGATGATCGTGGATTGGAGAATTGGTAGTTGTCATAACTTCTTGTCTATAGAATTAGAATAGACATTGTATGGATTTATCCACTTATGGTGGAGGCATTTACTTCTTGTGTATCTATGCATGTCGTTATCATGGCCTTGATAGCAATAGATGTAAAGTGATTTATTATTATGATGCATATGTGTTTGAAGGTTTTCCATGAAGGTTATGTATGTAGTCCCCAATGTTAGTATCATGATTAAGGTGCATTGATAATGTGAATAAAAATGTTAGGGTAATTCATGGTCTACATGCTTGATTGTGATGGATATTATTACGGATTTAACCCTATCTACATGACCCCTATATAAATGTATGATGTTATACATGTTATGATTTACCTATTCAAGTGATGAATGTGTTAATGTCTCCTGTGATGAAAGGTGGATGTGTGGTCTGGAATCCCTAAAGTCTTTATATGTGAATTTTTCATGACTTAGGAATATTGTAAATGTGTTGTGATCCTTTTAAGTAAAGTCTTCTCAATAAGAATGTGGTTGCTATTATGTCATTATAAGGACAAATATGTGCGCGCACACACACCCTATGCATATTTATGAATATGATATGTTATGGTGTCAATTGAAAGGTAAATTCTCATATGCAACTGTACATCTTATTATGCATGAAAAGTTAATGGCTAGCAAAGTATGACCATGTCATGAATAAGGATGTTTATGTGAAAGGCTTTCTCATATATGTACAGACACATCATTCTATAAATGAATAAGAAATAAGATAATCTAGTGAATGTGAGTCTCTTGAAAGATTTCCTCAATTGACTCTAAACTAGACTCTGTTATGAATGTCATGATTATGTGAATGGATATTCTCACATATGAGTTCTATGATGAAAGGATATTTTCATCATATAAGTTATGAGTTATGCATATACGATATGAGGGGATAAACCACTTATCTTTTCTCAACTTGGACTCATTCAGGGCCTTCTGTTAATGCAAATAGTGTCCTCGATTATTTATTTTCTCTTGGTATTTGATAAAACTTCTATGTTTCAGGTAATTAAGGATTTGGTACGAGCATGGACGCTTAGGCACAAAATGTAAGCAAAAAGGATAAAAAGAGTTGAAGATGCAAAGGTGTGCATCGCCAAGAACACTTGGCGATCCGATCAGTTCTGCAAAGCAAAAGATTTCCGCCCATTGGTCCTAAACACATTGACAAGGAAGGCAACGTGCAAGCGTCGATGAACTGAACGAAGGATGATTTGCCAAATCACTCAAATCACGACCAATTGCGCTGAAAGGATTTTCCAGCATAATTTTGAAGTCTATAAATACTGAACTCTTTTATTATTTACATATAGAAAATTTTTAAGAGAAAAACAATTACACTTGATATTTAATTCTTAAGTTCTCTATCAAGTTTGGAGTGTGTTTTTGTTGAGGCTTGAAGAAAGAAGTTTTTCTTCCAACTTTGGAAGTGGATATTTTCCATTTACCTTCCTTTGCTACTTTATGGTTTAATCTCTTATATCCACTTGATTTCTTTATCATTTTAAGTATATTTTATTATTACTTGATGTATGGCTAAAATCCCTATTCTTAAGGTGTGATTTAGAAATTATGGGTTGATTAATTTATTGGATCTTTCATGTTTGTATCTTAGATTGCATTTTAATGATGATTTCACCTAGTGGTTCTGTTTTAATCTAATAGGTTTGCAGTTGAAAAATACAAAACCACCCATGTGCTTGTGTCTTGCTTGAGAGAGATTTTAATCTAATGGGTTTGTAGTTGAAAATACAAAACTACCCATTTGCTTGTGTCTTGATTGAGAGAGAAGTCGTGAAACTAATACCACTATATTGATCTCTTAAGGAGAGGTTCGATATGAGGTTCAACCCCAGTCTCATATCCAAACACTTTTGTCAAAAGAGCGAGTGTGGAAAAGGCGTAGGATAGATAGTTTAGACGATTGTTGCCGAGAGAAACCCATTTGATGTGGGGTAAGTTATCCGAGAGGGAATTTTCTTTCACCTAAAGCTTAGCGTAGTCACCATTGTTTTGTGAAATTCGCTACCAAAAGTATGTACCCACAACTTTTGTGTTCACATATAGAGATCACACTCTAAGAAATTTCCCTCATATTTGATTTTCCCTTTAATTTTTGCTATTTTAAAACTTATGAAAAAATCTCTTTTTGATATTGGACACTCTTGTGTCACAAATTAAATTTGTTCTGTTTTATTATTTGAAAGTGTCTTAAACTATCACTGTCACATCCGGGGAGCACCCCTTAGGCGTAATCGGCGTCGTCGTCCTCGAAGAGGACTAAGACTAGCCTCTTAGAATTCGTCATTACATTTCATAGGTTAAATTTAGCAGAAAATTTAAAACTTTTAACTACTTCTATATTGAGGTTTACTTAGACCTGTCGCTTACACATAGTATATGATCAGCGAGTATACATAGACTCCTTGTACAGGAAGAAATACATCAACTTCTACTTTTATTTCACATACATAGTATAGCAATATCAATTTATAAGAAGTCCAAAATGTTTCTCATATTAAACCATCTAAGGAGAATACAACATCTTGGGTTCAACCCATACTTCATTACGATAAAGGTCTCATAAAGGCATATACAAAGTCAACAAAGGAAGAGAATGAACTAAATTATCTTTAAGACTAAACAATATTCAATATCAAGGTAGTGGTATCTTCCTCGGAATATGAGGACCTACCGAACACTTGGGAAATATCGAAGTAGTCTTGAAAGGCTTCTCAAATCTCAACGGTCGTATCCTACATTTGTAGTAAACAAAAAAGATGGGTTAGTACACACTTGTACCAAGTTTGGGTATATGCACATAAAACATTTATAATCATGCTAATGAGGACACTTTTTCAAAACATGATAATATACTTTGAAAAGTCCTATGCACAATCAAGAACCCATATAAGTCAATGATCACAACACAAGACCAACATTATCAAGTAATAGTCAAGTAAACATGTATAGAGTTCATAACTACATCATATAAGCAAGACTCTTACTCATAACCCCACACTCCAAGTGCAATGACCAAGTAAAGCCTCATAGTATTATTCAACCAAGTAAACCAAATAAAGGATCATAAGCAATGCCTAACATAACATAACATAACATCAATAGTAGTCATCATTTTACTTAGCAATATTGACCAATATCATGTTCATAAATGAAACTAACATAATATAGGATCATCAACATGTAAATTCAACATATGCATAACATTAAATTTATAAGATCATAAGAATATAAGAGAATAAGAACAACCTTCTAGGACTTCCCTCAAAGACAACTAGTGCAATGCCTAGGTAGAGTCCCATACTCCTACCTAGACTAAGTCAACCCTTTAAGTCACCCTAGTTAGTGTTCACCTCATTACTTAATTTTAATTTTGGGAACATCTTACGTTAACCTACATAGACCACAAGACCTAAGTGTAGAATCCGGTGTTGTAAAACCTTACATCAATGGAAGGTGGTCTACCAGCAAAAGTAGTACCAAACATGAACATAGTATCTAGGTGGATCAACTAGCTATTATTCCTAAGGTGGAGACATAGTTTATGGAGCTTGGTGGTTGTTTTGTAAATATCACTCTATGCCCATTTTGGACTATGAGGCTATCCACCCCGTGAGGACTGTGGTGAACCCTACCTTTTCCTCTTTGGGAAAGTGCCACCCCCCATAAGTTCTCTCCGTGCTAAGATAGAGTCCTTTTTGAAATGTCTTTAAGAATTTATTAGTCATGATATCTTAGGTTAGGTCATAGGAGAATAGCTCCTTGTAAAGTCATAGTCATTCGCTCAATATGAATTGCATAAGAACATCCTTTCATGGCAACCCTCATATGTGAGATTAGCAGTTCGTCATCATCACGTCATAATAAGGCACATAGGTACTTCATAACCAACCTTATATCATTTCATATTAATCATAATCTCACAATCACATAGTCAAGACATTTAAATTCAACATCATACCAACACCTAATTAGGCCATTCACAAGACATAATTCAATTGAACTACATCATCAATCACAAGACATCATAATTGAAGTAAAAGTCATGATCATGAAGACTGACCAAATATCCTTCAAAATCCATCATCATGGTTTTAACATCAACCAACAATATTACATCCAATAGTAGGTGTAGTTACATCAATCAATAGTAATTAACACAAGAACTAGGTCAATTACATTATCCCTATCCCAATTAACTTCAATTCATAACCTAGGGTTAGGAGAAATAGGGTTCATCATGAATTATTGAAGACATAGATCCAATCCCAACAATATATTACCCTACTCAATACATAAATGAATTAGAATAGAAAAAACCAATCTAACAATCAATACATTCTTTAATTCCCATCAATTAATAACCAAGATCCAGGATTTGGGGAATTTGGGAAAAAGGACATTATCTACATAAAATTTCATCAATTAACATCAATTAATCAACAATCAACACTTAAATAGTCAAAGTCAATCGCAATTGATCATCAATTTGAGGTTTAGAAGAAAACCCATTAGAATTGGAAAACCCTTGAAATTGGGTAAGTTAATAATCATTTTTGAAAGGACCTCTTGGGGAAAGGAATTCCAAGAGTGAATACCCATACATTAATGAAGATAATCCACGAAATTGAAGTGAAATTCTAGATGAATTGGTCTTCTTCTTCAAGCTTTTTTCTTCCTTCAATGGAGAATTTGGGGAGAGAGAAAGTACAGAGAGATGAAAGCTTTTGGGTTTGTTTTGGGGATTGGGATTAGGTGAGTGAAAATGACTTTAAAATGACCCTTAGGATATATATAATCACCCCCTAAATTAATCAAAACACCCCTCACTTAATTGGGTATTGTTTTGAAGTCAAAATTATTAAAATACGGTTTCAACGAATCTGAGAAGTGGCTCCGCGTCGCGAGGCTGATTTCTAATTTTATTTTCAAAATCCCGGGCAAGGCAGTGAACCTCGTGGAGTGCACGTGTCACGAGGAAAAATTTTCCAAGCTGCATGGCAGCTGCGCGTCGCATTGTGGGTGCCAAATCTAGGCTTCCGCAAAACTGTTTTGGCAGCCTGCCTACCCATGTTGGGGTCCTCGTCAAGGACCCTTTGGTGGTCCTTGGGGAGTCTTTATTAAATTTTTAGACCCTATATACTACATATTACCTATAAAGTCTTTTTCAAAGTTTTAGAGTAAATTTAACCCTCTCAAACCTTCACCAAACATAGCAACGTCAACTAGTTCAATTTAGCTAGTTTTCAGACGTCATGGACGTTCTTTAACGTCTTGTCTCTAAAACTTCTCGGATGACTTATATATATTATTTAGGTCTTAAAACATTATATGAATCCCTATACACTTGTATTAGGCTCTAGATTAGGTCTTGACTTTTCGGAGTGTTACAATCACTATTTAGAATGGAATTCTAAGTAGTTATTACTTTCACTACCACTCCCTTGGGACACGGCCCCAACCTTGGATAGGTTAATAAACTAGCTTCAATTCTTCGAAAATAAGACTGTAGGCTAGTTTTATTGATAACAAGCTATAAATTATGCAAAGTATTAGCCCCTAAGACCTATTATATATATTAATGTTAAAGAAAGACTTAAAGACACTTCAAAAATAAAATTTATCTTAGTGCCGAGTGAAATTGACAATGAGAGTTGTTCCTTTATAAAGCAAGGGAGGTTCACACTATTCTCTCTCATGAGGTGGAAACTACAATGCTTCTTATCATAAAGAGTTTTCTAGTAACAATCTCCTAGTTCCTTAACTATGTGCCCTCATTGGAACCTTAGCTAGTGGATCCACGTATATGCTATTATGGATGTTTTTATTAGATTTACAAGTAGGCCACCAACATTTTAGTGTGAGGGGTTGACACTAAATTCCATATAGCTCACATGGTCTATGTCGGTTATGGAGAAGTTTCCAAAATGTTTAAAATCAATAAGCAAAAGTAAGAAAATGAACACTATCTAGGACTACTTATGATATGTTAATTAGTGTGGGTAAAGGTATAGGCCTTCACCTATACATTGCATAAGTAGGTCTTTAAAGCAGTTCTAGGCTGGGTTCTTATTACATACATGTTATGGACGACGCTATGATGTTAGTATACTTGATGTGAATGTTATGCATGATATTGGTGTCATATGATTATGCATGTGTATTACACTTATAACTTCTTAAAGGGTTTGATTAGTATATGTGGTGGTATGGGACTCCCTGTGTACATTGCACAAGTAAGCTTGTGAAGGGGTTGTGAGGGTGGTTTATATATGATATGAACTATGACTAAGATGTGATGAAAAAATGATTCCTTATGTTATATTTAAGGAAGTATGTTGGTGTTATGTCTAATGTTAAATGAATATGTTCTAACTTGTTGAATGATGTGCCTAGTCTAGGGTGGCTTCCTAGGAGCACATGGTGTGTGTAGCATTATGGAATGCTACTTGCACATTGCACTAGTGTGACTTGGGGTTGTCTTCGGTGATAATTCTTATGTGAAGGTTATGTTTATGATGCTATGGTATGAATAGTGGAACGTAACACTATTCATACATTGCACTAAGTATTACTTAAGGGTTACTTTAGGTAAGGAGTTAATGAACAAAATGAAGGTAATTTATTGTAGGCATTGGATGTGCCTCAAATGTGATAAATGGCTTTATATGTTGTTGTGAATGGTAACCATGTATAGTATGATGTATCTGAACTGTATTGCAACAAATGTTCATGAAGTTCCAGTAAAATTACATGATGCATGCTTCCAACTAAATATCCTCTTTTGAAGCATTTTTTGCATGATTAACATATTTATTGCATTATTGTACTAAGACCATTGTTCTTAATCTTTTTTACACAAAGTGTAGGTGGTGATGGTTAAAGGATCTTTCCTAGAATGAAGAGTTTGGATTAATATTCCAAAGTTTGGGTGTGTCCTTAAAGATTCAAGGACCCTTGTATTAAGAGTTCTTTGTGTGCATGTAATAGACTAGTAATGTCTCATTTTGTATTGTAAGGGTTGTGTCCCTATTATATTTAAGTCATGCCTAAGATGGAAAAATGAGACTTAGTATACCGATCTTGTATTAATGGCTTTAAATGAGATGAATTTTAGTTTTGTGATTTCAAATGAAAAAATTTTAAATTCCGCACTATTTTATGCCTATGCGATGAAAGATGTCTAAGGGCTTGTATAATACCAAGAGGTCGAGTAGACCGTGTTATGACTAGGGTTGCTCTTAGGTCATTGACAAAGGGTGTGACCTTTCCGAAAGGTTGCATCTTTTCTAAATAGTTGTAACGTTTTTGATATGGCACAATAAGCATTTTTTCACACTATTATAAATAGAACTACTACTACTACCACTACTACTACTTCTTCTTCATGTTCTTCTTCTTCTTCACAATTAGATATTCGTGTACTTTTGTTTTGTTGAGTGTCTCAATTACATCATTGCTTATGTTACAAATCGTGGTATATATTTTGACCATCATTAATAAATGTTTATGTTAGTAAGGACAATTGATAAGATGTTATAATTTTTCATTTTAATGTACATCATTAATATTTTTTACTATTTAATCTTGTATATAAGATAATATAGTGTTTTAGTTTTAATGACGGATATGTTTTAATTATTATTTGATGAATTTCATGATACAAATTTCCGTGTAATTTTATTCGTATATATATAATAAAGGCCCTAAGTGGCGCCAAGACAAACCATGACTCCGTTTTAATTTATCTTATTTCTAAAACTAGTCTTCCCCTTTCATGAAAAGTTCAGTTTTTTACAAAAACAACTATGACATTTATGAATAGTTGTCACTTTTATGAAAAGTTCTGCCTTTATTAATGAAATTCATAGGGTTGTAACTTTTCCAAAGAGTTATAATCTTTTCAAAAAGTTGAAATTTTTATGAAAAAATGTGACTTTTTATGAAAAGTTTTAACTTTTATGAAGTGTTCCCATTTATATGAAAAGTGATGACTTTTGTGAAAGGTTGTTATATGTCTTTAGCATGATTCTAGAATCAAACATTTTTATCTACTTGGACTTTCATAATACAACTATTATAAATACATAATTCTGAACAAGTCGTAAAGTTTCATTGAAGAAGCATCTAAAAGGACCTTTAGAGCTGCAGTTTACTGAAGAATGGCCTTCTAAAAGGGTCAACACTATTATGTTGTTAACAATAACAAAAAGAGATGAAAGTTTGACCTCTGACAAGTAGATTGTAAGTAAAAAAATTATTTATTTTACTGCGGTGTACATTTTTTAACAGTCTTAACTTACTTATAAATAATATTATTTATTCAAAACTTGTAAATAATTTTTTTTTCACATGGAGTTATTCTGTAACACCCCGTAGCCAAAACAGACCAAAAACAAACTTTACAGAAAAAAAAAATCTGCAGGTGCAACCAACGGTGGCATTAACGGACCGTAGCCTGACCCACAGTCCGTCCTGCACAACCGTCGATGGGATCAGAAACTCCCAAAAATTTCAACCCAGAAAAATTTGTTAAGTCTTGGACGACGGACGGACTTTCGGTCCGTAGGTCAGACGACGATCTATAGTCTGTGATCGTCAATCAATACTTCCTTCACACACTCATTGACAAGAGCTATTGATGACCAGCACAGTCTGGAGGTGGAAAATTTGCAGACAGTTAAGGGGAAATGTAGTTGGGTCAATTTCAAATTGTTATAACTCTTAACATAAAATGAATTAGGTGTCCCATGACCTACTCACAGATAGATAATTGAATTATATTTCCATATCCACCAACCTTGCTAACATCAGACGTTCGAGTAAAATGTTATGCCCATTTTAGTAAAGGCCTTCAAAATAGGCCCAATCGATGGACTCGACAACAGGCGTCGCTCAAACGACGAATCGTCAGCCCTAGCCATCGTTTGGTCCGACAGCAACTTATCCAGGGGTGTTTTGGTCTTATCCCACTTTGTTTAAACACAAGTTTCGTCATTTTGACCCTAAATCATCATATTTTAGTCAGTTTAAGCCTAGAAACATACTTAAAACATATCTAAGTCAAATCATTAAATCAAAAGTTAGAAAATTAGAAGCAAGAGAGGAGAAAAAGCTCAAGAACCCTAGTTCAAGAATGCAACAAGTTCTAGCAGTTCCAGCTATGAAACCTAAGCATTTTTATCGTGGATTTCATCACAAGGTATGTGGGATTTCACTAGTGGGTTCCTTTCACCCATTGGGTCCCTAGTTTTCTGTCAGATTCTTGATTCCCATATCATGTTTAGACCTAGGGTTTCTAGAAATTTGATAGAACTTCATGAATTTATTAAATATATGTTCCAAATCAGATTATCATGTTATTACTCAAATTATCGCAGTATTTCAAAACCCTAGTTTTGTATTTCTTTAGTGCTTGTATTACACATGCTAGGTCAAATATTTCAGACACTTCAGATATACATGCCTTAGTTATAAATGTATAATTACCAGATTAATTGTTGAATTCTCAGTTTGCATGTTTAGTTTTGAGCTATCCAGTATTTAAAAAAGTCAAACATAATCTATAAATTTACAAAATTCATTTGTAGTAGCATAATACTGAGTCAGACTAGGGTTTAGCGTGCCCAATAGTCCCAGAATTACTAGCCAAGTAGGTTGTAAGTCCCCTCTGTGGGCAATCAGTTTAGTGATCATGTCAGCATGCCTTTATACCTTTTGCGGGGTATATTGTATACTCTCGATGGGGCGTATACATCGGACTCCACATTTAGCTCATGTGGTTTTATTATCGTTATTAGTAGCTCCATAGTTCAGTCAGATTCTCTGCATTGACCATTTATAAGTATATTTAGTATTTAGTTTCAGCATGTTATAAATTGGTCATTGCATCCAGTTAGCTCAAAATTCATTTTATCATGTCAGATTATTATACTTGCTTTTATTCTTGTTCAGTTATGTCTTATTTGAGCTTTACTCTATCCTACATGCTCCATACCTTTCAAGTACTGACGCATACGTGCCCTACATCTTCTCGTGATGTAGGTTCAGTTTTTCAATATCCAGATGACGCATAGATCGATTTCCCGATCTCCAGTTCAGCAGATTTAGTGGGAAGTCCTCATTCTCCGAGGACAACAATTATGAGTTTCATTTCAGTCTTTAGTCACTTTAGTTTAAGTTTTGATAGATTTAGCTGGGGCTTGTTCCAGTATTTCTAGTCTATTTTAGAGGCTTATTTCAGACATAGTTAGATTCAACTTGGTATTTAGTTAATATTTCCTTTGTATTAAACTCATTGTTTTCAAATATCTCCTATATAGAATATGGGTATTCCCCTTTTCAGATTTAATTATGATTTAGCTTCCACATTAGTTTATTATCTTTGGTGTGCTCATGATCATGCCGGCAGTGTTAGCTTGGAATCACTTGTGGTCCTAGGGTCCGTGTACGCGTCTCGAAGGTAGCTCGGGACATGACAGAACTTGGTATCGGAGCAATAGGTTTAAGTATCCTAGGAAGTTTGAAAAGCCGCACTAAGTAGAGGCCTTTTCATGGGTGTGAAGTGCACCACATCTAATGCGAGGGAGGCTACAAAGTGTCTTAGGAAAAAAAACTTCATTTTCTTGTTACTCTTATCGTGCATAAGGTATGATCTTATTCCACTCTAGCTTGACGTTCTACGTTTCAAATCATGCCTTCTTGTAGAGCTTAGGCATGGAAGTCTAATGCACGCAATGCTTATGCAGTTCTTCTAGAACCAGATAAGGAAGTTCAAATGCAGAGTTTCAAAATGTCAATTCACCTTTTGGATCAGAGTCTGATCAACCAGAATAATCAGTGGGTTCTTGTTCCTACTAATAGAAATAACCGATAAGTGGCAGCAAAAGTTTGTGATTTGTTAGGACGAATCCACATAAGTTTTTAGGGTAGAAAGTTGGTAAGGACCCACAGAAGTTCATTGAAGAGGTCAAGAAAAAATTTGGTGTGATGTCAGAAACTGGCAGTGATAGGTGAGATTGGCATCCTGACGAACTCAAAGATGTGACTCACATATGGTTCCCTCAGTGGAAAGACAACATACATGACTTTTGTCTTTTTTAACTCAGTATAGCAATCCAATTCAGTGTTAGTCAAGAAATTATCTCAGAACCTATCTCAGTCTCTACTCCAGTCGGTGACCCAGTTATAGCTAGATGGGTATACAGAAATCGCCCTATCACAGTCTCTCAGAAATTCACCTCTACAGATCTAGTAGAGTTAGAAATGGCAGACTTCGATGTAATTCTAGGCATGTATTGGTTACACTCATGTTATGTCTCAGTCGATTGTAGAACAAGGATTGTTCATTTTCAGTTTCAACAACAACCAATCTTAGAATGGAAGGGTAGTAGTTTAGCGCCTATGGGTCAATTTATTTCTTACGTTAAGGAAAGAAAGATGATTTCTAAGGGTTATCTCTATCATCTAGTTCGGGTTAAGGATTCTAGTCTTGAAACCCCAACTCTTGAGTCAGTTCCAGTAGTCTGTGAATTTCTAGAAGTATTTCCAGAAGATCTTCCCGGAGTCCCTCTGGAAAAGGAAATCGACTTTGGAGTTGATGTCCTTCCACATACCCAGTCTATTTCTATCCCTCCTTATAGAATGTCTAAAGTAGAGCTTAAGGTATTGAAAGAGAATTTGAAAGACCTTCTAGATAAGGGTTTCATCAGACCTAGTATTTCACCATGGAGTGCACCAGTGTTGTTCGTAAGAAAGAAAGATGGTTGTCTCAGATTGTGCATTCACTACAGACAGTTGAACAAGGTCACAATCAAGAATAAGTATCCCATCTGCAGGATTAACGAATTTTTTTACCAACTTCAGGGTGCTAGCCATTTCTCAAAGATAGACCTCAGATCGAGTTATCATCAGCTCAAAGTCAGAGATAGTGACATTCTGAAAACAGCCTTCAGAACTCGGTATGGTCATTATGAATTTGTAGCTATGTCATTTGGACTAACTAATGCTCCTGCATATTTCATGGATTTGGTAAACAGAGTGTTCAAATATAACTTGTACTTGTTCGTTATCGTCTTTCATTGATGATATCCTCATTTACTCTAGGATTAAGGAAGAACATGCGAGTCATTTTAGAATTGTTTTACAGACTCTCAAGGATTGCCAGTTATTCGCTAAGTTTAGCAAATGTGAGTTTTTGTTGCAATCTATTGCTTTCCTTTGTCATATTTTATCTAGCGAAGCGATCCGAGTAGATTCACAAAAGATGGAAGCAGTGAAACAATGGCCAAGAACTACCTCTGTTACAAATATCAGAAGTTTATTAGGTATAGCGGGTTATTATAGAAGGTTCGTGGAAGGATTCTCCTCCATAGGCTCACCATTGACTAGGTTGACTCAGAAGATTGTCAAGCTTCAAGGGTCAGATGATTGTGAGAAAAGTTTTGCAGAGTTGAAAACAAGATTGACTACAGCTCCTGTCTTGATTCTACCAGAGGGTTAAGATGGTTATGTGATCTATTATGATGCATCCATAATTGGCATAGGTTGTGTGTTGATGTAGCGAGGTAAGGTGATAGATTATGCCTCTAGACAACTTAAGGTTCATGCGAAGAACTATCCAACTCATGACCTAAAGCTTGCAGCAGTTGTGTTTGCACTCAAGATCTGGAGATACTACTTGTATGTTGTCACGTAGATGTGTTCACTGACCATAATATCGTTCATTATGTGTTCTCCCAGAAAGAGTTGAATCTTCGCCAAAGGAGATGGCTAGAGTTCCTTAAAGGATTATGATATGAGTGTCCATTATTATCCGAGTAAGGCTAATGTAGTAGCAGATGCTCTCAGTAGATTATCTATGGGTAGTGTAGCCCATGTTGAGGAAGAAAGGAAGGATCTAGGGAAAGATGTTCACAGGTTTGCTCGCTTAGGAGTTCGTCTTATGAGCATATCAGACAATGGTGTAACAGTTCAATATGGGGCAAAATCTTCTTAGGTAATGGAGGTTAAGGAAAAGCAAGACAATGATCCAATTTTGCTTGAACTTAAGAATGCAGTCCATAATCAAAGAGTGGAGGTTTTCTCCCAAGGGGGAGATGGTGTACTTCGCTACAAGGGTAGATTGTGTGTTCCTGATGAAGGCGAGTTGAGACAACATATTGTTGCAGAAGCCCATAACTCTAGGTATTGTATTCATCTAGGTTCCACTAAGATGTACCGCGATCTACAGGAACTCTATTGGTGGAAAGCATGAAGAGGTATATAGCAGACTTTGTGAGTAAGTGCCTCAATTGCCAGCAAGTTAAGGTAGAACATCATAAACCAGGAGGTATGACTCAAAATATCAATATTCCTACTTGGAAGTGGGATGTGGTCAATATGGATTTCATCACAGGGTTACCTCGTACTCGTAGACAACATGACTCATATTGGGTGAAAGTTGATAGGATGACTAAGTCTTCTCGATTTTTGGCGATCAAGACGACAGATTCGGCAGAGGACTATGCCAAGCTTTACATTAATGAAATTGTGAGGTTGCATGGGGTTCCTATGTCCATCATCTCAGATACAGGTCCTCAGTTCACCTCTCATTTCTGGAAGTCATTTCAGAAAGGTCTTGGTACTCAAGTTAACCTTAGTACCACATTTCATCCACAGACAGATGGGCAGGCAGAGCGTACAATTCAGATCTTAGAGGATATGTTGAGATCTTGTGTGATCAATTTCAAAGGTAGTTGGGATGATCACCTTCCTTTTATTGAGTTCGCCTACAACAATAGCTACCATTCCAGCATTCAGATGGGCCCTTATGAGGCTTTATATGGGCGTAGATGTAGATCTCCTGTTGGTTGGTTTGAAGTAGGTAAAGCAGCTTTGACAGGGCTAGATTCAGTCCTTTATGCTATGGAGAAAGTGCAACTCATTAGAGATAGAGTTAAGACAGCCCAGAGTCGTCGGAAATCTTATGCAGATGTAAGGAAAAGAGAACTAGAGTTCCAAGTTGATGATTGGGTTTCCTGAAGGTCTCACCTATAAAAGGGGTGATGAGATTTGGAAAGAAAGGGAAGCTCACTCCTTGAAATGTAGGCCCTTACAAGATCTTGAAAAGGGTTGCAAAGGTGGCATATGAGTTAGAGTTGCCATCAGAATTAGCAGTAATGCCTCCGGTCTTCCATATCTCACTCTTGAAGAAGTGTGTGGGTGACCCAGCCTCTATAGTGCCATTAGAGAGTGTGGAGGTGAAAGATTGTCTTTCTTATGGGGATATACCAATTGAGATTCTTGACCGTCAGGTTAGAAGGTTGAGATATAAAGAAGTCACTTCATTCAAGGTTTCGTGGCGGAGTCAGTCTGTAGAGGGAGCTACTTGGGAAATAGAAGCAGCCATGAAAGCCAAGTATCCTCACCTCTTTCCTTCTGACTCCACTCCAGCTTGAGGTAATAATTCCTCGCAAGATTTCCAGTCATTCATGTGTAAATTCAGTTTTAGAATCATGTTCCCTAAGTTATTACTTGCATTTTCAGCATAATTGCATGTACTCTTAACTTAATTCAGTCAGAAACTCATTTCTCAGTGTTTAGTAGTAGGGTTTGCAGCTCTCTCCCTCTATTTTAGCTAGTTTAGTCTTCATTCGAGGACAAATGTTCCCAAAGGGGAGACAATGTAACACCCCATATCAAAAATAGAGCAAAAACCGGGTTTACAAAAAAAAATTACTGGTGCAACAAATGGTGGCATCGATGGACCGTATCCTAACCCACCGTCGATGGGATCAGAAACTCACAAAAATTTCAGCCCAAAAAAATTGGTTAAGTCTTAGAGGACAGACAGACTTACGGCCCATAGGTCAGATGACGGTCCGTAGTCCAAGACCTTCCATCAATAATCCCTTCACCCACTCTCTAAAAAGATCTACGGATAACCAGCACGGTCCGTAGGTGGACCTACGATCCGTAGGTGTGACCGTAGTTGCAGACAGTTAAGGGGATATGCAGTTGGGTCAAATTCAAATAGTCATTACTCTTAGTAAAGGACGAATTAGGTGTCCCTAACTTACCCACAGATATGTAATTGAATTATCTTTCCATATCCACCGACCTTGCTAAAATCAGACCTTCGAGTAAAAAGTTATGCCCGTTTTAGTAAAGGCCTGTCGAACAGGACCAGTCGATGGACCTAACGACGGGGCATCGGTTCGACGAAGGACCACGAGTCCTGGCCATCGTTTGTGTGACTTCAACTTATCCAGGGGTCTTTTGGTCTTTTTCCACTTCGTCTAAACACTAAGTTACGTATTTTTGACCTTAAATCATCATATTTTAGTCAGTTTAAGCCTAGAAACATAATTAAAACATATCTAAGTCAAATCATTAAATAAAAAGTAAGAAAATTGGAAGCAAGAATGGAGAAAAAGCTCAAGAACCCTAGTTCAAGAATGCAACAAGTTCCAGCAGCTCCATCCCCAAAATCGAAGTATTTTTCCGTGGATTTCATCACCAGGTATGTAGGATTTCACTAGTGGGTTCCTTTCACCCGTTGGGTCCCTAATTTTCAGTCAGATTCTTGATTCCCATATCATGTTTATACCTAGGGTTTCTAGAACTTTGATAGAACTTCATGAATTTATTAAATATATGTTCCAAATCAGATTATCATGTTATTACTCAGATTATCCCATGGATTTCAAAACCCTAGGTTTGTATTTCTTTAGTTCTTTAATTATACATGCTAGGTAACATATTTCAGACACTTCAGATATACATGCTTAAGTTATAAATGCATAATTACCATATTAATTCTGGCATTCTCAGTTTGCATTTTTAGTTTCAAGCTATCCCGTATTTACATAAACTCATACTTAATCAGTAAATTCATAGAATTCATTAGGATCAGCATAATGGACTAGGGTTTAGCGTATTCAATAGTCGCAAAACTACTAGCCAAGTAGGTTGTAAGTCCCCTCTGTGGGCAATCAGTTTTGTGATCACGCCAGCATGCCTTTATACCTTGGGCAGGGTATTTTGGGTCCTCTCAATGGGGCATATACATCGGACTCCACATTTAGCTCATGTGGTTGTATTATCGGGTTATTAGTAGCTTCCACAGTTTAGTTAGAATCTCTGCATTGACCATTTATCAGTATATTCAGTATTAAACTTCAGCATGTTATAAATTGGTCATTGCATCCAGTTAGCTCAGAATTAAGTTTATCATATCAGATTATTATACTTCCTTTTATGCTTGTTCAATTATGCTTTATTTCAGTTTTACTCTATCCTACATGCTCAGTATCTTTCAAGTACTGACGCATACGTGCGCTACATCTTCCCATGATGTAGGTTCAGGTCCTCAGCATCCAGATCACGCATAGATCAATTTTTCGATCTCCAGTTCAGCAGATTTAGCGGTGAGTCCTCATTCTCCGAGTACAACAGTTAGGATTTTCATTCCAGTCTTTAGTCACTTTAGTTTCAGTGTTTGCTAGATTTAGCTGGGGCTTGTCCCAGTATTTATAGTCTAGTAAGAAGCTTAATTCAGACATAGTTAGATTCAGCTTAGTATTGAATTAATATTTCCTTTATATAAAACTCATTGTTTTCAAATATCTTATTTATAGAATATGGGTATTCCCCATCTTTTCAGATTTAACTATGATTTAGCTTCCGCATCAGTTTATTATCTTTAGTATGCTCAGGATCATGCCAGCAGGGTTAACTTGGGATCACTTGTGGTCCTAGGTTACGTGTCCCCGTCTCGGGGGTAGCTCGGGACATGACACTAACCATAAAATTATGAGATTCTATATTTTTTATGTACAAAAAAATAGAAAAGTGATGTTTAATCTCTACATTACAACATCACTCAATTTTGACAAGACAATTATTTCATCAAACACATATTATGATCAATTATGTAAAAGATAAAAATTATTAGATATCAAGATATTTTTAATATTTAATTATATATTTACAATTCTTGATATATGTTATAATGTCAAATATATATATTTATGTTCAAATATTCTAAAAATCTACTAAATTTTTCTATTTTTTTCTTAAAACAATCGATTATTTTGAAAAGGTTGTTCAAAAATGTAGAAAGATCGCGCGGGCAAATTACCTAGTAATAATATATAGTCAATGCATTTGAAATTTAGGACATAAAAAATCTTGAAGAAAACATCAATTTGTGGGATCTTACCTTTAAGCTACAATAAGTCCATGACAACTATATTATGGAATCCATTATACCCTTATACCGCAAGAAGAGGAATCTATACTTGCCAAAAGGTAATTTCAGTACATATCATCATTTGCTAAAGTGGATCCACTAGCTAGGTCAGTTAAGATATTTTATAGGGGAACATAGTTTGGGACTAGAGGTTGCTACTCGATACTACCCTATTTAATCCTCTACCTCAAGTCATCTTGGTGCTAAGCCTAAATCCCAATGAAGTAGATAAAAGTCAATTATCAAATTGAAATAGGAAAAGTAATTAACAATCCGCCTCTTTCAAGATTAAAACATAGAATAGTAGGAGACGAGTTCCACAAAGAATGATACAAGGCAAGGAATTCTATCCATAATTTTGGAATATAAATTCATTCATTTGCAACAATCAAACAAGTGGGTGGATGATTCCACAAAATTTAATTAAAAGAATTTGTTATCAAAAATCACAATTAAACAAAGATTTCATAAATTCAAATTGATAACAAGTAATGTAGGGTATGGGGCATGGAAATCAATCTCACGTAGGGATAATTGTGTTTTTGTATAATGATAAAAATTCATAGATTGTTTGGGTCATTGTCAATGACACTATTCTTATTTAGATCTCATAACATCATTTCATGAATCTCCCGTCGGTCTCTTCTGTGTCTTATATTAAACAACCCAGCACCTTATACAATTCTCTCTTTAGATGCAACAATGAGATAAATAGACCTTACCCATACCCTCTAATTTAAAGTAAGTCACATAAATATATCTTACCCATAGCCTTCAATCAATTTCCTTCATGCATTAATCAGAAATAGAATTAAGTTTTCAACCTTAACTCATAAATTAAATCAATGAAAATTAGACAAAATCCATGTATGAAAAATAGAAAATTAGAGCACAACACAATATACACGACATTAAATCAACACCTAACCACATTATTTCAATCGAAGATCTTGGGATTTTATCCACCTATCAAAAATAGTAAAGAAATTATATATATTTCATGAATGTAACCATGTGCAACACGGAATTAAGCAATTACAAGCAAACTCACTATCAATTCAATTTCAAGATATCAATATTTAGAGCAAAGTTGAAAAAAAAACTAAAAAGTGTTCTTCACAAACTACGGTGTTTCTTTCTCTAACAATAGATTAATAATCATCTAGTATCTTTAGAACTCGGAATTTCCGAACTCTTAATTTCTCTCTTCTTTGAATTATTCATAATATCTCTAAAATTTTGCCCTAAACTCAATGCGAGATCCAATTGGAGATGTTTGTCACATCTGGGGAGCACCCTTATAAGTATCATGGCGTACTTGACCTCTCGGAGGTCTTATACATTACCATAGTTATCATTCATCGCATTGTCATAGGTAAATTTAGCGGAAAATTTGAAAGTTTCTTAAAACATCGTATGCTAGAACATTATACTCAATATCATAAGAGTACCTTAGGGACACTTCCCTTATAACATAATACATAAGTAAATGTATACAGAACTTTACAGTAACTAGACATAGGACATCCTTGGACTTAAGGATTCCTTTCCTTGAGCTTGGGAATAACCTATCAAGATCCTCAATCATAGAGATATCCTTTAAGAATCCATAACCTACACTTCGTTTAAAAAGGTAGGGAATAATGGAGATAGTACAAGAATATACTAAGTATGACAACCATACAAAAACATGCATTTAAAAGAAACATTTTCTTAAAATCATACTTCATGACTTTTTGAGTAAATATTCATAAAAAATTTATGCAATAACATTTATATAATTCACATACTTCATATAGACATATTCAAAGACCAAATATCATATAAAATCACACATAGAATTTAAGCCACATTTGGGGTCACTTTACTGTGAGCCAGTTCTACTTTACAGTGAGCATTTTCTTATTTAAAGTGAACTCTTTCTTTCAATTCATTGACCTCCCAAGTAACCCTCTAGCGATACTTCATACAACGCATCACTTTAAGGCCACAAGGAAATGACACATACATTCTACACAAGTTATCACATATCATCATAGAAGTTTAGTACATGATAGACACATTTAAGCCAAGACCTTAATGAAGTTACAGTAAGCTACATCAACTTGCACATATACTAACTTCACTTCACTTAGTATATTATGAAACCTTACTAACAATCTCAATATAAATCTACAAGTGCAACTACATGTGAAGCCCCATAACCTCGCATATACTTAGTAGACCTATCATGAGACCACAAGACTTAATTTACAAGACTTTAGTCACATAGTCATATTAGAACTTCATATCATGCATATCGTCTTATCACGTAGACTTAACACAATGTCATGCAAGAGAACCATGAACATAGACACATGCATTAGAACACCTTCCTAGGACTTATCTCAAGAGTTCCATGTGCAATGCATAGGTGAAGACCATACCCCCACCTATACTAAGCAACTACCCTTATGTTATCCTAATTAGGGTCCTTACTTTACTTCCATTGTCCATTTTAATTTAGGAAACGATATCCTTAACCGACATAGACCATGTGATTCTAAACATGGAATCCAGTGTCATGAAACCCCATGCCGAAGTAAGGTGGTCTACCGGCCAAAGTAGAACCAAACATGACATAGCTTTCTAGGTGGATCCACTAGATAGTATCCTATGGTGGCAACATAGTTATAGAACTTGCAGGTACATGTGAAAAACCTCTTTATGCCAATTGGACCATTATGATTATTCACTCTTGGAAACCCTCTTTATGACTATTGAGGCATTGTAGTTATCCACCTTATGAAGCTTATGGTGACCTACCTTCCTACAATAGGAAGGGACACCCCTCACTTCAAGTTCACTCGGTGCTAAGCTAAGTTCCCTTTATTGAAAAGACTTTTATTAACTTTACCTTATAAAATTAAGCTTAGGAGAGTCATCCCCTTATATTCTTAGCTCGTAGGTCATAGATGAGAAGTCCTTTCATCAACCTATATCAAGTGAGAAAGCCTTTCACATGGACATATCATATGTAAGAATCTATCCAGTTTATGGTACACTTGAACACACCTTTCAAGCCTCCTCTATTGACTAGATCTTCATACACGTGTGTTTGCATTTTTATATGTGAGCAATCATTTCACATAACCCGTAAATGTCACACATGCTCATATATCAATGCATAAGTCTATGTGTATAACTATATGAGCAACCCTTTCATATAAACACACCGAGACACTATATATTCATACTTCATCATATCATATACTTTACATCATAGAATTTAAGTCATATTCATAACTTGTCCATATATTCATTTTCATGTACATAGAAACCAAACCTAGGAATCATCCTATCAAGGTACACATATGCAATGCATAAACAAGGTCCCATAACCTTACCCATACTAGTACACCTATCAATTCATCCTAGTTAAGGAATACATAACATACTTCACATACATTTATCTTTCATGAATAGTAGTAGACATTTAGTGAATATGAGAACTACCTTTCATTAGACACTATGACTCTTTACTACATTGTAATCATGCATAATGTGTGAGTGTTGTACATTGGTCAACATGATCACATAATGGCTATCAATCAAGACATTGAGGCCGCCACCCTCTTAAGACCACAATGCACAACCAACCATAGACCACACAACACAATTTAACATAGGAGACAAACTAACTTATATTAAACTTTAAGACTCTTCACATTAGCTATTTACACCTTCACATAGGGGTAAATGGGTAGGGGACATCAATCCGTAACACTTCATTTATGGAAGCACCTACACATAATCTTAACATAGCTATTTAAATGCTCATGACACTAGCAACACAACCTAGATCATAGTTAGAATAGGAAACTAGGCATAGGCTTCACATAGGGTGCTTCATCACCAACACATATTCATAGTATAATTTTGCCTTCAATGCCATGATCACATCACATATATATTGACAATAAAGTAAACACCGTCACCAGAAGTAGACCATACCATACAATGCCATACAAGGCTTCATCAACTACCAATACTATAAGAAAGTACAAGGGAAAAGCCATCCTTACCAATTCATCATCCTTTGATCACCATTGATTAATGCACCTTTTTCATCAACAATAAAATATAGTAAAGTAGCTAAATATACTTCAATCATAAATAAAACCAAGCACAAGTCGCTAGAAGATCATGCTACAACAAGTATACTACATCACCAATACACTTTAATGTATAGTGACATAGATCACTTACTAGTATTCCTTGTTTTATTCATAATGATCCACATTCATAAAATACCAATAATAAAAATCTAGGGAAGTATATAAAGACATAATAATCAAGTCAAAATCATGTTTCATCTAACCTATAACATAGATCACAACATATGCATTACTCTATCAATCAACAGACTAGAAGAACCTAGAACAATTCATACAAGCCTTCTTTAATTTGATCATCAAGAATTTATATCCACAATTCATCCATAATATTAACTTAAGTTAGTAGCTACAATTATCTTTGCATAGTAGAGATCCTACACAATTGTCCTAAAATCGAGATCACTGTAAACACATAGAAGAACATAGGCTAGTCTTATTCAAATCTTCATATATTGATCAACATGGATGATTCATCAAAAATTCAACATCAATATACATAATAAACAGTATACATAAGAAATTCAACGTAATAGAATCACAAATCCACCAATAACAACCATGATCACAATGTCCATGCATGGGCTAAATCGAGTTTAAAAAGGGACATGGATTAACAATGCAATTGGATTGAAATTCACATTAAAATCAATACATTATAATCAATTCATAATGATTAAGCCTTTGAAAACGTTTTTAGAAAGAACTCATGGCTAGATTGAAGAAGGAGATGTTTGATCATGAAATCTCTTTTAAAAACTTTGAGATTAACTCTCTAGATGGAAGGATAAATAGAGATGAAGATCCCCATACCTTAATATAGAAGAATTTTTATTTAAAACTTGATGAATAATTCATAGAAATCCAAGCTCCAAGCTTTTTTTGAGCTTCACCTTCAATGGAGGTTCTAGAGAGAATATTTTTGGAGGGAAAGTCTAATTTGTGTGAATTGGATTGGGAATGGGTTGATCATGTTTTTTATCACTTAAATACACCAAAAAATCACCAAATAAACCATTTAGGTTCAGGTTAGCACGTGGGATGAATTTTCCATTCAACCCTTTAATGAAACAGTCCGCAGGCAGCTTGATTCATCCTGCACCAACGGCCACAATCGACGCCCAGTAGGTCCATCGGCGGACCGTCTGTGGCTTTTGTCGATTGGGTATTTGGCTGTCTTTTGTATGAGCCTTATCCAGGATAATTTTCCATAAACTACACAACCATTAAAGGTATGTCAGTCCACCAACGGGGCATCGTTTGGTTTAGTCGATTGACACAGCCAATGTAGTGTCTCGACAGCCTTTGGATCCTTCTTATGGGCCCTTTGGCGCGGCCCTTGGGAAGCTATACCCGGCCGTTTCCAACGTATATAAAAACATTAACAAGTAAAGGAACTTCAATATAATTTTCACCCAAAACAGACACGTAAAACACATCCAAACATGCAAGGCACACTCAAGAAACACATAAAACGTCTCAAGGGATAACTTTCGAACGTCTTAGACATCCTTGGACATTTGACCTCCAAACTTCATGAAACTCCATACACTACATATAAACATTATTATTACTCATATAAGTACTTCGTAAGCTCATGAATACACATAAGCATATAAAAACACATAAGGCCCCTTAGGTAACTAGTCATCGAACTTCTTGGTCGCCCCTTGACGTTTCACTTCCAAATGAATGCAAATCACACCAAGCATAATTTAAAACACTTTATTAACATGTTAACAATATTATAGGCACAAGTGAGTCTCTATATACCCTAACTCATTTTGGGGGTCTTACAATATTAGTCGGGCTCACCGATAATGTAAGGTGAATTGCCAACTTCTCTCAAAATGACCTTTCTCTTGATTTAGGTGTTTCAACCTCAGTCTACGAGCTTGTTCGAATATACCTTTCACATTTGGGGTATCAGTGAGTACCTCGTTCATACACCTTTAATTTTTGTTCATGTATAGTTCCTTTTAGTGATTATCATCGTATTTTCCTTTCTTATTTGGTGTGTTCGAATTTCATTTTTTATTCGTTGACCTTTCCTAATTAGTTAAAGGGTTAGGCATTGTATATTTTTGTGAGGTCATACCCATTGGGCGATCCTCCCTTCTTTCTAGGTTGTCAACAATGTGGAGTTTACACTTCTCTATATATTTTTGGTCATTCTTTCAAACATTCATACTTGGTTTGTTCTTTAGCCTTCATAGCTGCAAGTAATAAAAACATCTTTAGAATAGGACATAATTAGGCATTGAAGATACTAATTGTTGAGATGAATAGGCCTTAAATGAGTGTAAATTTACCATTCATCACATAACATTAGTTAGAGGCAAGAAATATTGAGTTTATTCTTGTTAGAATAATATGTCTCAAATTTTACTAGATTTATGTTCTGACGGGGCATATGACAAATTTATTTTTGAAACATGGTTCTATGAAAGATATACCAATTTCATGAGATAGTTAGGTTTAAAGGATCTTTACCCTTAAAAATTCACTAGGTTTTCTATGATATTGAATGATATGATACTTTTACATATGGTTTGCGCTGACTCAACCCAGACTCTTACATTATATATATTTTTATGAGTCCATGGTACATTTTGTATTGCTAGGAGATCCTTTCAACTTTTTGTTTTTGATTAAGAGTTTGAGGAATCATTACAGATTTCCCAAGGGATCTAACACCTTATAACGTATCAGTCCAGATCACCAGATTAATTGGTGAACCAGACAGGGTTCACTAACCGTAAATGAAACCAAGGTCTATTGACCTATCCATTATTCACACCCAGTCAATGAATGGTGGACCATAAGAACATTTACGGGCCTTGGACCACCACACGGGTTGTATTGGTGCTTGTGGTAGCAATACAGAACCTCTCAGGCCCTGACATTGAACCACAGAGCCCTCTACGGGTTGTGGTCTTGATGATGGGGCATAAAAGGGTCCTTGGTCCAAATCCAACATACCACCAATTGAAGTAAGGGACCACGGTGACCTTCATGGTCTGTGGTCCTCCACATGGTCCTTGGTAGGGATCAGGGACAAGGCCCCCAACACTAGTAGCTACTTCCAGTAGACCATGTCTCAGTAGATGGGTCACAGTCCTAGTGACGGTCTATCATTAGGGTCATCGTTCACCTTGATAGAATTTAAGTGAGGGGTCATTAGATCTTTTTTCCTATAAATTGGACAACCAACCTACATATTTTAACCGTTATATTACGTGGTTTTTGTTAGTTTGAGCCTAGTAACTTAGTCAGAATTACTCAAATTTATCATGCACCAAAAATTCAATAGACTTAGAGAAAAAAGGGGACTATCAGGCAATAGCATTCTGAAGAACACACAACAAGGTTTCTCCATATCTAGTTCCATAGACACCCTAAGAAACTTGAATTATTTGCTCTAATACCAATTCTATCATGAACCGAGTCTACACCTTGGACGTGGAAAACTATAAGTGGAAGACTAACTTGTGCATGTAAAAGCTCAAAATTGAATTAAATTCAAATACTCATCTTTAAGATAATCTTACCATTATTGTATAGATAACTCTAAATAGAAATGATATATTCAATTCTCCATAATAGACAACTTAGTATTTAAAATATTTATAAACCTAAATGACAGACTTGTGAAACTCTATTCTCTATCTATGAATCCTCTAACTGACAAACATGGAAATCGGGACAAATCCCACAACATCCTAACAACTGATATGATTGAAAGTAATAGTGGAACCCTCCAAAAGCAAGGATGCTAACCATAGCTAACTCGAACTACATGTGGTATCAATAAAGCAATAATTGATGATCCTAAGTACCTATATCAGCATAATGAAAGATGCAGGCGAAATTGCTCAGTACATGGAATTACGAGCATGTAAGGGAATATCTAAAGCATAATATAAGCTTGAACTTGATAAAATGGAAATATATTTAACTCTTCTTAAGACAAAAAACTAACTCAACTTAGAAAGAAGATACTCAACTCATAAAAAAGATACTTAACTCAAAGAAAAGATACTCAACTCAAAGATATGATATTTAACTCAATGAAATAAGGCTCAACTCCATAATAGAATACTCGAATCTTTTAACTCAAACTATGGATACTCAACTGTGGATACTAAACTCTTGATACTCAACTTAATATAAATCAACAATAAGCGACTTAATATATGTAATGTTTTTAAAATAGTAGAGAGCAAATCGATGTATATAGGAATACAATGTACTCAGTTTGTATGAAATAATACAAAATAAACATTGTTTATATATGAAAATACAAAATAAACTCTATGTATATAAGAATACTTGAATACAAAATAATCTATGTGGGAGTTTCTCTAACCGACAATCATCACTTATGAACTATGTAATGATACAACGTTTTGCATCACACTGCCAGGGTTGTCCTATAACTTTCCACGGGTATAAAACCTAACTACTAAGTGAATCCACTAGTCTATGCAAAAAATCACTAAGGAAACATCTAAAAAGTATGACCCTTTTCCACCAACGTTTTGAGGGTTGTGAGTTCTTTGAACCCTCCTCTATATCGGTGGTCAATAATACTCTCAAAATATAACTAGCTCATATGATTTAAACATCTCTTTTTGTGGTTTGATATATTCACTAAAAAACTAGCCCAAACACTCTCTAGGAAATAATTGTTTCCTCTCTTGCTTAAATATGAAAGCACTTACTCTTTACTGAAAAACTATCTCAAAGGCTCTATTGGAAATTGATGTTTCCATTCTTGTTTAAATGTGAAATCAATTCTTATGTGGGAATACATTTTCCCCATATAATCTGTGAATAATAAGATTTCATTCGTTACTCTTTACTCAACTCAAAACTCGAGTCTTAAAACAAGTTAAAAGAATTTGAATAAGACTTCTTAAAATAGGGTTCATACCGAATTATGGACGTAAACAACTCAATTCAAGGTTTTCAATAACTATAGATAGAACTCAATACTGGAACTCAAGAACTTCAGTAATACTATTCATTTCAATAATTCTCTACTCAGAGGGTTCATGTGGAATTTTGAGCATGAACTACTCAACTCAATGACTTCAAGTACTTTTTATCTCAAGGCAGCTTAACTTATAGGGTCCATGAAGAGTTATGGGTATAAAATACTCAACTCAAGAACTTCATGGGTAATATGTAATAGTCACGTTATCAGGAATATAATTTCAAAAGGATTATGAATTCAATACTCAAGACTTCGAACTTGAATATACTACTCATGTCAAAGATACTTAACTTATGGAGTTCATGTGGAATTTATGGGCATGAAAATATTGACTCAAGGTCTACATAATGATATGGGAACTTATTCATATGACTCTTCTTTTTCTAATACTTACCACCTCAAAACATAGCTTGAATCAATAGTTGACCTCAAAGGATTCACAATTGAAATCAAAGACATTCTTGAACTCTACTCTTAACTCTCTCTTAAATTTGGATTATGGATTCAGGAGTTATTATTAATGATATGAAGGATATCGTAATGATAATAGACTTAGTTACATTCTTGTCACTCTCATACTCACTTGCTCGAGTCTTGAAATAAGTTACTGGAAATTTTAGAAGACTACTCAAAAAGACTCAATGGGACATTCTCTAAAATGTTAGAAAGAACTCTGAAGATTTGAATATCAACTCTAGCTACCTTGAATTTGATCTTTGAACTCAAGTTTGTGATTTGTCATAGGAAAGATATCGTGATGTTTATGAGTGTTTTTAGATATTTAAACATGAGAAACAATCAAGAAATCACTGCCTCGAAGAAAGTGCGCAATGTGGACATGCATTTTAATATTTGGTCGTGAAATAAATTTTGAGGCAGACGGTTCTATGACTTCTCCATGACGTGGATAAAGATTTTGGGCATAGGAAAGGTAGGTCAGCGACGCGGACTAAAGTGCAAAATTTGCTCGACTTTTTCCTTCTTCGTTTTCTAACCCCAATTCATCTAAATTTGATTATTTTTCTCAGTTTCTCTTTACGCTCAGATATCCAATATATGTACATAAGAATCTAATCAAACACAACTCTAAAATGGACATTATTTTCTTAAGAACTCATCAATCTCATCTAAACTCAAGAACGAAACCAATTTCAAGAACATTAACTTTCAACTTTCTGTAACGAATTTCAATGAAATTCACATGATTGGCATGTGGGTGAAAAAACCCATCACTATGGAAGGTAACTTTTTAGGGATCAAACTCGTGGTGAAAATATGCAAAAATCACAAGAATCTCGACGAACGCCTTGATCCAATCCTCTTTTCTTAATTCTCTTTTCTCTTCTTTTCTCTTTTTGAACTCTCAACTAAAACCCTAGGTGTGTATTAGAATTATAAAACTGAACCCAAGAGTATTAGACCCTTAGAACCTTACTAAGAATGGATTAAATCTGATTGGTTAAGGAAAAGACAAAAATACCCTTTATTATTATTTGGTAACTTTCCTTAATTGGACATCTTGACTTGGAAACGGCATGTCTTACTCATCCTACCTAAAAACTTAGTAAACTCGGTGGCGTTGGAAAGATAATTTAAAGACCTTCATTTGATACCTTATGGTCTACCTAACTCATTATGTACTGAAGGTTATAGTCATTTAAAATAGACCCAAAACCTAAAGGAACCTAAGAATGAGTTCAATGAACTCTCTTTAGTTATTCTTGGAACTCAAGATGCTACATCTAGTGACCTTAACACTATGGAAAATTCTCAATTCCTCCGTTAAATCCTCTTCACAAAAAAGAACTGTTCGAGTATTAGCTCAAAATGTTTTGGGGTGTTACAGATACTGATGCTCTAGTTAAGATGCCACATCTTGAGATCACCCCCAGATGCGGCCGGCGTTTTCATCTTAACAAGGACTCATATAAGCCCCTTAGCATTTTTCATAACATGTCATCAGTTAAAATACAGAAAAATTCAAAATTGTTAAACATACAAAGTTAGGTATACTTAGACCTCTCACACAGGATCTTACTTAGGCTCCTCTTTTAAAAACATGAATAAAGCATACATGCGATATTCTAAAAACTTTTCTCACATATAAACTATTTAAAGATTACGAGTTGGACTTAGCCAATAAAACGTCGATATTCCATATGGGCCTTAATACAATAGAATCCAAAGAGATAAAAATGGAATAATAGTATTCTTAAAACTACTAAAGTATTTGTATGTTAGAATAATGAAAAGATAGTATCCCCGAACATGAGGACCTACCAACACTTTCAGGAAGAGTTGCAAGCTTCTTCAATCAACCTTCTAAATCTTCAATTGTCGGACACTACATTTATAGTAATATAAAGTAAGGGGTTAGTACGCCAAGTGTACTAAGTATGAGTATATGCACATAAACAATTAAGAACATGCATGAAAAGGACCATTTCTTGGAAAAAATACTAAGTCATATGAAATCCTTCAATTCACATACCATAGAGCATATACAATTTAAGGATTTCATCAACATGAAAAATAATCATAATCAAAGACATATTACTATAGAGTCCTATTAACATTTCATATTCAATGGATCATATAAACATAATATACAAAATACTTACTAATGATCCCATCCCAAGCCTGCAAGTGCAATGATCATGTGAAGCCCCATGACCCCACATAATCAAGAAAAAAAGATAGGAGACCATAAGAAATGGTTTGATTCATACAACTTACATCATAAGTGGTCATCATCACATATAGCAACATAGACCATTTCATGTTCATTAGCATATCCAATATCATATAAGACCAACATCATATTTTATAAACATTATACATTTCGTATTCATATTACATTAGAACAATCTCCTAGGACTTTCGTTAGAGTCAACTTGTGCAATGTCTAGGTAGAATCTCATACCCCTACCTATACTAAGTAGACTTCTCGAGTCATCCTAGTCAATGTCCATTTCTTGTCTTTCCTTTTACTTTAGGGAACAATTGCCTAAATAGACATACATTGTGTGAGATAAACATGGAATCCGGTGTCATGAAAACACACACCGAAAGAAGGTGGTCTACCGACCAAAGTAGAACCACACATGAATATAGCTTTCTAGGGGGATCCACTAGCTAGTATTCCTATGGTGGCAACATAGTTCAAGAACTAGGAGATATATTAGAGACACATTGTTCAACATTACATGGCATCCTCTATCTAATGAGATTCATTGTGAACCTACTTTCCAACTAGGGAAGGGACACCTTTCATATCTAATTCATCGATGCTAAGATAAATTCCCTTTTTGAATAACCTTTAAATCATCATTTATCATAAAACTTATCTTAGGCCATAGGAGATTAACTCTTTGTATAACATAATCATAAGTATTTTAGGTTTAGATGAGATTTTCCTTTCATCACAACCTTTATTCGTGAGATTAACATATGATAATCATAGTGTGTAAGGCATACATCATCAACTTGCATTATCATATCCTCACCATGATCTCACATTCAACATATTCATAGGCCATCATATATTCATGGAAACATCATACATACTTCAGTTGCATAAAAACATCAAGTATATGTTAATATCAACATAATAGAGTAATCATAACTTTAGAAGACTTGCCTAATTGCTTCCAAGAATCTTCATCAAGAACTTACACTTAATTCATAACAATCGTCCAATAATACAGTGAAATACTCAATAACATAACCAATTCCAACAACTTTAGTCATACACAAGACAAATTTATAGTTAGGGTTAAGGAAAAGGGTTCATTTATGAGTTCATTCAACTATAATTCCAATCCCTACGTTTTCATGACATAATGTGATAGATATAACCCAATCAAAACCATTATTTAGAGAAGGAACATGCTTCGTACGAAAATCAAACATTACAAACCAATTACTTAACAATAAATACTTAATTAACCATAGAAAATCATTATTTTTCATCAATAGTCATAAATCTAAAGTTAGGAAGAAACCCCATTTTGTAGAGTAAAAACCCTAGTAGTTGAATTCTTGAGAATTATCTTTAAAAAGACCTCTTGGGAAAGGAATCCAAAGAATGAATAAGCCATACCTTAGTGATGAATATTTCACGAATTTCGAATGAAAATCTTGAAGTATTTGTCTTCTTCATTAAGCCTTTCTTGTTCTTCAATGGAGTTAGAAAAGAGAGACTTCTTAAGAGAGATGGGAGGAATTTGTTTAATCTGATTTGAAATGCATAAAAATGGTCTAAAGCTGACCTAATATCATTATATACTCATCCCCTAAAATACCCAAAAGACCCCATCACTTAAATGGGTCTTTTTGTAAAGTTAAATTACTTAAAATATGACTTTAACGAATCTAGAAAGTGGATACGCGTCGCATGGCCAATTCCAATTGTTTTTCTAAATTTTTGGTTGAGGCAGTGAGCCTCGTGACAGTTCCGCATCGCAAGGATGATTCAAATTCTTACTTTTGAAAATTGACCAAGGAAGTGGGCCTCTTGTGGGATGCGCGTCGCTCAGCAGCCCACTGATTCTTCATTCGTGCAGGCTGTTTTGGCAGCCTGCCTACCCATGTTTGGGTCCTCGTCAAGGATCCTTCAGGTGGTCCTTGGGGAGTCCTTATTAGACTCTTAGACCTTCTATACTACATTTATCTATCCAAAGTTTTTTTACTAGTAATAGAATTCATTTCACACTCCCAAACCTTCACCAAACATAGAGACATCAACTAGTTCAAATTAGCTAGTTTCCAGACGTCAAGGTCTTTCTTTGTCGTTTTGGCTCTAACCTTTTTTCAATTAAAAATATTACATTAATATGGGTATGAAAATATCAATTTTAACATTATTTAACATATGAATCTCTCATGTGAATCATGGAACTTCCGGAGTGTTACATTATCCCCCCTTAGGAACATTCGTCCCTGAATGACACTAATATCTCTTGGAGTGTAAGGATAGACTCAATACTAGCAACCAAAACAACAAAAACATATATTCATAAAATTACACATAGCAACTCAATTCATGATTAACAACATATAAGAGCTCAATATTTCATAACACATAATGAGGAATTTCCTTCTCAAAATCAACATGAGCTCAAAATACATCAAAGAGTTACCATGCTATCATTCTACTCAAGACAACAATAAAACTGAAAAATCTCAAGAAGACACATGCATACGCATTTCATATAAGTGCAAGAATAGAGTATGAAGGCTTTTTTTAAAAACTCAATTGGCACAACTTTTACCAAAACATGCACCTATTTAGAAAGCAAGTCAATTCCATATTATTCATTATTTTCTTTATTAAGAGGAATATCTAACCTCAAGGGATAAAATGATGAGGGTAGAGGGACTTCATGTCGGCTTCGGCCTCCCATGCACCCTCAACAACATGGTTCCTCCATAGGACTTTTATGGAGGTAACCTCTTTGTTCCTCAATTTCTTGACTTGGTGATCTAGGATCTCAACAGGAATCGCTTCATAGGAGAGGTTCTCATACACCCCTAAACCTTCAATAGGAAGAATAGACATCGGGTCGCCTATGCATTTCTTTTGCATAGAAACATGAAACATCGGATGAACCGAAGCTAGTTCACTAGGTAGTTTAAGCTCATAGGAAACTTTTCCAACCCGTTGTAGAACCTCATAAGGACCAACATATTGGGAATTTAACTTCCTCTTCTTATCAAATCTAATAAACTATTTGATAGGTGAAATCTTCAAATAGACATGATCACCTATTTCAAATTGAAGGTCTCTTCTTCTATTGTCGGCATAAGTCTTTTGTCGACTGTAGGTTGCCTTCAATCTATCCCTTATGATTCGAACTTTCTTTATAGCTTCATAGATAATCTCAGGACCAAGGAGTGAGGACTCACCAACCTCAAACCATCCAACAGTATATCTACATATTTTACCATAAATAGCTTCAAAAGGTGCCATGGAGATACTCGAATGGTAGCTATTGTTATAAGAGAACTCAATCTAAGGTAAGGCATTATCCCAGTTTCCCTTGAAATCAATAACACATGATCTTAACATATCGTCAAGGGTCTGAATGATACGTTCCGCTTGAGTTCCTAAACCCTTTTGGAAAGCTTTCCAAAAATGAGAAATGAATTGGGAACCTCTATCCGAAATGATGGACAAATGAATCCCACGAAGACTCACAATCTCATTAATCTAGATCCTTGCATATTCTTCAGTCGTATAAGTAGACTTAACAAGAATAAAATGGGCAGATTTGGTAAACCTTTCCAAAATAACCCATATTGAATCATTTTGCCTCCGGGTTCGAGGCAACCCAACAAAAAAATCCATATTAATGGCTTCCGTCTTCCATGTAAGAACATTCATGATTTGGGTTAAACCAACAGGTTTAAGATGCTCAGCTTTAACCTGTTGGCTATTTGGACACTTAGCAAGAAACTCTGCGATGTTCCTTTTTAAATAATCCCACAGTAGACTTCCCTAAGGTCATGATACATTTTGGTGGCATCCGGATGAATAAAATAATGGGAACCCTGGGCTTCTTCTAGAATTCGATTTCTCAAATCCTCAACATCCGATATACATAATTTCCTTTGATACCTAAGAACACCATTCCCCTCCCCCCCCCCCTTGGAAGAATGAATCATTGAATTTACCAAGTACTGATTCCTTCAACTACATCAGTAGAGGATCAATATATTGCTTAGATGTCACCTCAACCACTAATGATGAATCGGGGAAATGATGGATCATGGAACAACCATTTGGAGAATCTTCTAACTGCACGCCTAAACGAGCCAATCTATGAACATCTTTCACAAGTTCTTTCTTATCTTCTTCCACATGAGACACAGTACCCATAGTCATACGAGTCAAAGCATTAACAACCCCGTTGGCCTTGCCAGGGTGGTAAAGGATACTCATGTTGTTATCCTTCAACAATTCTAACCATCTTCTCTATCTGAGATTTAACTCCTTTTGTGTAAACACATATTGAAGAATTTTATAGTCAGTAAATATATCAATATGAACACCATACAAGTAGTGTCTCCATATTTTCAAGGAAAAAACTACAGCAGTTAACTCAAGATCATGAGTTCGATAATTTTTCTCATGAACCTTGAGTTTCCTAGAAGCATAAGTTATCACCTTTCCATGTTGCATAAAGGCACATCTCAATCCCTCTCAAGAAGCGTCATAATACACTACAAAGCCTTCATTACCCTTCGGTAAGGTCAACACCAAAGCGGAGGTAAGCTTATCTTTTAACTTTGAAAACCCTTTTCACAAGCTTCCGACTACTAAAACTTCACCTTCTTTTGGGTCAAAGCTGTCAAAGGAGAAGCAATGGATTAAAATACATCAACAAATCTTCAATAGCACCTGACTATACCAAAGAAACTCCTTATGTCGGTGGGATTCAAAGGTCTAGGGCAATTTTCGACCGCATACGTCTTCTTTGGATCAACCTCTACACCCTCACCAGAGATAACATGCCCAAGAAAGGCAACCGACCTCAACCAAAATTCACACTTACTGAATTTGGCATAAAGTTGGTGTTCTTTGAGGACCTGAAAGGCCAACCTCAAATGACTCTCATGTTCATTTTCATTCTTGGAGTATATCAAAATATCATCAATGAACACAATCACAAATGAGTCGAGGTAATCTTGGAAAACTCTATTCATTAGGTCCAGAAACACTACCGAGGCATTTGTAAAATTAAAAGACATAACTAGAAATTCATAGTGGCCATAACTAGTTTAGAAAGCTATTTTAGGAACATCCGCACCTCTCACCCAAAGTTGATGATACCCCGACCTTAAATCAATCTTCGAAAAGTAGCTAGCCCATTGGAGTTTATCAAAGAGATCATCAATCCGAGGGACAGGATACTTGCAATTTACTTTGACCTTATTGAGTTGGCGATAATCAATATATATTCTAAGGGACTCATCCTTCTTCTTCACAAATAAGACTGGAGCGCCCCATGGGATATACTAGGTTGAATGAAACCCTTTTCTAGTAAATCTTTGATTTGGGGCTTCAACTCTTTCAATTCGGCCAGAGCCATTCGATATGGAGGAATTGAAATGGGATTCATATCCGGTAATAATTCAATGCCTAAGTCAATTTCCCATTCAGGAGGAACTCCTGGAAGGTCATTAGGAGAAACCTCTGGGAATTCCCTCACTACGCAGACTGTCAATAGAAGGAGTTTCACATTCTAGATCTTCAACCCTCACTTGATGGAAAATATAACCCTTGGCAACCATCTTACAAGCCTTCAATCAAGAAATGATTTGACCCCTTGGCATAGAATTTTCCCCCTTCCACTCCAAAATGGGCACATTTGAGAATTGAAACTTCACTACCCTTGTTCTACAATCTATGGAATCAAAACAAGCATGAAGCCAATCCATACCCAAGATGATATCAAAATCAAACACAAGTTCTACCAAATCAACAAGAATAACTTGATTGGGTAGCATTACAAGACATTCCCTATAGACTCTCTTTGCAACAACAGAGTCACCCATTGAGGTACAAACCAAAAAGGGTTCAATCAAAACATCGGGAAGTACATCAAACTTTCTAGCTACCAAAGGTATAACAAAAGAAAGTGGAGCACCTAATCAAGCAAATAATAAACAATAACAGAGAAAACTTGTAACATACCCTTCACAATGTCGAGAGAGTTCTCTTGTTCACCCGTAGCCTTGAGTGCATAAAAACGGTTTTCTTTTGGAGCTTCAGAGCTAGGATCGCTTGATTGAGCTTGGTTATTCCCCTTTGCTTGACTTTTCACATTAGGACAATCTTTCACAATACGGCCACCTTTGCCACAACGATAGCAACTATTAGTTCTAACAAGGCATTCACCCACATGATTCTTACCACACTTACCACAAGTTGGTCTTTCTTGGTGAATCAACATTTCTTCCCTTTTGAGGTTTAAGATTAGACTACCTATCATGCGAGTCTTGGAGGAATTTGAAGGAACCTTGTTTTAAAACCTCTTCTTGAACTTAGGCTTGTCTTAAATGTTAAGCCTACTCTTGGAAGAACCACTTTCAAAAGATCTTGCCTTCCTAGCTTCCCTATTCCTCTTCCTTAGACGACTCTCCTCAACCTATTGAGCATTAACCATCAACCTAGAAAGATCCACATTCTCATGAAGCATTGCCGCACGACATTCTTCTTCAAGCTCTTCAGACACGCCCGTTACATTACAACTCATTTCATCCCTAGCATTGGAAACCAAAGAGACATTTGGATAGCTTAATGAATTTTAAGGAGTATTCCTTAACACTCATACCTCCTTGACGAAGGTTGATGAACTCCTCTACCTTAGCTTCCCTTTGCTTTCTTGGGTAGAATATGTCAACAAAGGCCGTTTTGAAGATCTCCCAAGTCATGGTACAACCTCCTAAAGCTTACTATCCTTCCACTAATTATACCATGTCTGAGCCACGTCCTTGAGTTGATAGGAAGCAAGCTCAGCTTTTCAGTAGTACTCACCCACCATGGCAAAAAAGATTTTTGTAGAACTCATCAAGGATATCTTGGGGGTCTTCGTCAACTTCTGATCCAAGGAAAATAGGAGGATTCATCCTCATGAAATCCGTTAGACGGCTAGTCATAGTACTAGCATATTGGTTTTCTCGAGGATCAACCTCCCTATTAGGTTGTGTCGTGATGGCTTGAGCTTGAGTGGTGATGGCTTGGAATATTTGGAACAGTTGCCCTCACCTCACCATTCGTCATGACTGGAGGATTGATCGAAACTTGTTCATTTGCAGCAGCTTGCACTTGATGAGGAACTCGATTGCCTTGGGGAGTAGCTACTGCATTCGTAATATTTTGTTCTACTCTTCTTGCAACTATCCTTCTTATGTTCATTGCTTATAACCTCAAGAAAAGCATTTGATGATAAAATACAAATAGTGTCAAAACTCTAGAGGCACGACATAGGATTACTAAGAAAAGAGAATCTTCCTAATCATCACATAGCCTCTTATCCATAATTATGGCGCTCTTCACAACCATGAAGAAGACACTATGAAATGTGGTTTTAGTGAGACATTGCCCCTAAGTTATTTAACCTCATGCTCTAATACCAAGTTTTTCACATTCGGAAAGCCCCCCCCCCCAGATGTGACCGACGTTTTCATCCTCACAGAGGACTCACACAAGCCCCTTAGCATTCGTCATGACATGTCATCAGTGAAAATGCAAAAAAATTAAAAATTGTTGAACATACAAAGTGAGGTATACTTAGACCACTCACATAGGAGCTTACTTAAGCTCCTCTTTTAACAACATGAATAAATCATACATGCGATATTCTAATAACTTGTCTCGCATATAAACCATCTAAGAGTGTGAGTTGGACTTAGCCAATAAAACATCGATATGCATAAAGCCTTAATACAATATAATCCAAAGATATAAAACAAAATAATAGTATTCTTAAAACTACTAAAGTCTTTGTATGCTAGAATAATGAAAAGATAGTATACCCAAACATGAGGACCTACCGACACTGAGGAAGAGTTCCAAGATTCTTCAATGGAACCTCTAAATCTTTAATGGTCGGACCCTACGTTTGTAGTAATATAAAGTAAGGAGTTAGTATGCCACATGTACTAAGTATGGGTATATGCACATAAACATTTAACGACATGCATGAAAAGGATCATTTCTTGGAAAACATACTAAGTCATATAAAAGCCTTCAATGCACATACCGTAGAGCATATACAAGTTAAGGATTTCATCAACATGAAACATAATCATAATCAAAGACATTTATAATAGAGTCCTATTAACATTTCATATTCAATGGATCATATAAACATAATATACAAAACACTTACCAATGATCCCATCACAATCCTACAAGTGCAATTATCATGTGAAGCCCCATTACCCCCACATAATCAAGAAAACAAGATAAGAGACCATAAGAAATTCTTTTCTTCATACAACTTACATCATAAGTGGTCATCATCACATATATCAACATAGACAATTTCATGTTCATTAGCATAGCCAATATCAAATAAGAGCAACATCATATTTTATAAGCATTATACATTTCGTATTCACATTACATGAAAACAATCTCGTAGGACTTCCGATAGAGTCAACTTGTGCAATGTCTAGTCAGAATCTCATACCCTTTACCTATTCTAAGTAGACTCATTGAGTGCATCCTAGTAAATGCTTATTTAATTTCTTTCATTTTACTTGAGGTAAAAATTTCCTTAACCAACATAAACCATGTGATCTAAAAATGTAATCCAGTGTCATGGAACCCCACACCGAAATAAGGTGGTCTACCATCCAAAGTAGAACCAAACATGAACATAGATTTCTAGGTGGATCCACTAGCTAGTGTTCCTATGGTGGCAACATAGTTCAACAACTAGGAGATATATTAGAGACCCATAGTTCCACATTACATGGCAGCCTCTATCTCATGAGAGTCATTGTGAACCTACCTTCACACTAGGGAACGGACACCTCTCATATCTAGTTCATCGGTGCTAAGCTAAAGTCCCTTTTTGAATAACCTTTAAGTCATCATTCATCATAAAAATTATCTTACTCCATAGGAGACTAAATCCTTGTATAACATGATCTTATGCTCTTTAGGTTTAGATGAGAAATTCCTTTCATCACAACCGTCATTCGTGAGATTAACATATCATAATTGTAAGAACCCAAAATGAGTTAGGGTGTCTAGAGTCTAAAATGTTTTTATTAAGTTTATAAGGTACTAAAATGAATTATAATATGGTTTATAGGAATTCTGTAAAGTTTGAGGTGATTTGGAAGTCAAACGTTAAAGGGCGACCAAAATGTTTGACGACTAGTCACCTATGTGTGTCATGTGTCCATTTGTGTTTATATATTGTATTACATGATATTATGAAGTATTAAAATGAATTATAATGATTTTTAAAGATATTATATATATTTTCATGAAGTTTGGAGGTTAAACGCCCAAGAACGTCCAAGACGTTCGAAAGGTAGCCCTTAAGACGCTCAAACTGTGTCTTGATGGGGCCTAGCCTGTTTGGGCATGTTATTGTATTTGTTTTGGGTAAAACTCATGTGGAAGGTCTAAAAAGTTTTAAGGGTTGTATTTACGTTAGAAACGTTCAGGTACGACTTCTAAAGTGCCCCGCAAAAGGGCCCACAAGAAGGACCAAAGGCTGGTCGAGACACTGTCTTGGCAGTGTCAATTGACGAATCAAATGATGGCTTGTTAGTTGAACAACGGCCATTTGGTGAGGTATAGTTAATGGAAACTTAGACTGGGAAGGTCTCAACCCAAAAACAGGCCAAGGTCCAATCGACGGAAGCCAAAGGACGATCAGTCGATGGTGGTCTGTCGATGGTGGCCTGCAGTTGTTGCCTGCGTACTGTTTTAATTAAAGGGTGAATGCGAAATTTACCCCACGTACTAAACTTACTCTACTTGAATTATTTACCTATTTTGGGATGTATATAAGTAATCAAACACGTGAACAACCCTTTCCAATCCCCTCTACATGAAATAAACTTTTCCCTCCAAAAATCTTCTCCCTAGAAACCTCCATAGTTGGTGAATCTCAACAACAGATTGGAGCATGAATTCCTATGGTTTCTTCATCAATTTTTAAAGGTTTTCATGTATATAAAGTTATTGTTATCCTTCATCTCTAGATATCCTTTCATTTAGAGAGTTAATCTCAAAGTTTTCTTTGAGAAAAATATGATCAAATCTCTTCTTCTTCAATATATTAATGGGTTCTTTCTCAAAACGTTTTTAGTGGTTAAATGATTAATTGATGTTAATGTATTGTTTTTAATATGATTTTAATCCAATTGCATGATGAACCCATGTTCCTTCCCTAAATCGATTTATCCCTTGCATGGGCATTGTGATCATGGCTTGTTAATGGTTGAATTGTGATTCTCTTACGTTGAATTGCTTATACCCACTATTATTTACGTGAATTGATGTTGAATTGATGATGAAGGATCCATGTGTATCAATGTATGAATATTTGAACATGTTTAGCCTAGTTGTCCATGATTCATTGTAACATTGGACTTTTAATGATTAAATGTGGAATTAGATTGTGTAGGGATGGTTGTATCTACTGTGTTACTCAGATGTTATTGATGAATTGTAAATAATTTATTCATGTGGATCAATCGATTAGCCTATGATTCTTCTATTTTCCATCGATGTCTAAAGTAGCATGTTCACTGTGATCTAGAGGTTATGGCAAATTGTAGTAGGGTTTCATTTAGGTTATGTTTTCCTTAACTACTGCCTTATATTGATGATATTAATGAATTGTGTGTATGAATTTTTGATGATAAAAGAAAAGGAGTCTTGGCATGAATTGGTCTAGGTTCTTCTCGCCTACAAATTGGATGTTGTAATGAACATTATGTGATCTTAATTATAGGGTAGATGAATCATGATTTAGATTTGATTATATCTATTTATCTAATGCCCTAAATGTATATTATTGATACACTATGATTGTTGAGTAAAACTAGGGAAGTTACTTGATGATCTACTCTCTACTTTCTACCATACATGTGATATAGTGCACTAGTTGAATCATGATCTTGTGACGACTTGTACATGGTTTGTTTTATGATTTAGGTACATATAGATACTTCTCTATAATGTATTAATGATTAGAAAGGTGTATTGATCAATGATGATCAAACATTGTTGTATTGGTAAGAATGCTTATCTCCTCCACTTTTCTATATAATGTTGATGAAGCCTTTTATGGCATTGTGTGGTATGATCCACTTATGGTGGCGGTGTTTACTTTATTGTCATTATATATGTGTTGGAAATGGCCTTGAAGGAAAATTAATGATTATATTAAGGAGTGGTTATGATGATCACCTTATGTGTAACTTATGCCTAGTCTTCTTCTCTAGTTGTGAATCTAGGTGATGTTAATATTATTATGAGCATGTATATAACTATGTTAAGGTTATATGTAATTTATGCCTATGATGAGGTCTTAAGTTTGTCACGACCCAAAACCGAGCCGCGACTGGCACCCACACTTACCCTCCTATGTGAGCGAACCAACCAATCTAAACCTTAACATTTCAATTTAATATCAACAGAAAGTAATGCGGAAGACTTAAACTCATTAATAAAAACCAATTCAATAACTTTTAAAATTCAACATCTATTATTCCCCAAAATCTGGAAGTCATCACCACAAGAACATCTATGATCAAATTACTAAACTAAGA
>NC_028644.1:34301251-34307792 GCF_001406875.1 Solanum pennellii
CCAAGTTCAGAGAGTCGATTTCAGTACCCAAATTTCAGAAGTCTAATTCTTTTGGAACGAGACACCCTCGACGGCTCGTCGTGTCCATGACGGTCCGTCGTGGGTTCCGTCGACTCACACAGTTTTTCCAGAAATAAAATCTGCTGCTCAAAACGACTAAACAGGTCGTTACAATTATGCTATATGTGATGTAAATCTGAGATAAGTACTTAAAGACTAAAGCTTATTGTAAGAATGTTGTAAGTCTTAAATAAATGAATTTTATGCTATGCTAACCATTCTATGATGTTGGGTGATGTATCATTCGCGAGGATGACTTGATAGATGTACTAGCATACGCAAGGGTATGGGACTTTGACTATGCATTGCACATGTGCACCTTGATGGGATAGTTCCTAGGTTTATCTTCTAAAGACATTCATAGCATTGTATGAATATGATTTATATGCTATGATGTTAAGTATATGATATGATGAAGTATGAATGTTCATAGTGTCTTGGAGTGTTGATATGAAAGGATTGCTCATATAGGTACACATACAGACTTATGCATTGATATATGAACATGTGTGATATTAATGTCTTATGTGAAAGGTTTGCTCACATATATGTATACACACACAAGAATGATGATCTAGTTAATATAGGTTCCTTGAAAGGTGTGCTCAAGTGTATCCCAAACTAGATAGTGCTAATACATATGCTATGTATATGTGAAAGTATCTTCTCACATGATGTAGGTTGATGAACTTTCATCTATGACGTATGAGCTAAGCATATAAGGGGTAAATATCCTTAAGCCTATATTTTATAAAGTAATGTAATAATGGATTTTCAATAAAGGGAACTTAGTTTAGGACCGAGTGAACTTGAATATGAGTGTGTGTCCTTTCCCAATGTGGGAAGGTAAGTCACCATAAACATCACGGGGTGGATATCCTCATGACCCAAAAGGGTGTTAGAGTGATGCTTTCTTAAGTAAATAAGCATAATGCCCCATCTTGGCATAAAGAGGGTTTTCACATGTACTTCCAAGTTCCATACCTATGCTTGCCACATAGGATCTAGCAATGTGAATTCACTTAGTATGCTAGCATGTGTTAATGTTCTACCATGGCTAGGTAGGAACACCTTCCATTAGTGTAAGGCTCTACAACACCAAATTCCATTATATCACCCATGGTCTTAGTGTCGGTTAAGGCTATAGTTTCCCTAAATTAAAATGGACAATGGAAGTAAATAAATAGGATACTAACTAGGAGTACTTAATGGAGGTTACTTAGGATAGGTGTAAGTAATAAACCCATCTAGACATTGCACAAGTAGCTTCTTAGGAAGTCCTAGGAAGGTGACCTAATGTGTATGTTTATGCTTATGTCCATGTGCATGGTATGAATCTATACGATGTGATCCTATCCTTATATGCACTATGTTGGTCTAAATTACTATGTGATGAAGGTCTTGTATTGACATGAATAAAGTTTACTTCACTTACTTGTTGAAATATGAATTGAAGGTCAAGGTTTGTGGTCTCATGAAGGGTTTACTAAGAATGTATCAGGTTATGGGGCTTCATATATTCATTGCACTAGTAGACTAATATTGGGGTCGTGATCAAGGTCTAATAATGATGTATATGAAGAAAAGTAAATATATGTGTAAATTGGTGTAGCTTACGGTAATGTCCTAAGGTTTTGACTTAAATGTGTCTTTGATATATCATGCTTATGTGATTATATGTGTTAGCTCATGTGGGTTATATGTATGTTTTCCTTCTGGCCTTAAGGTTATGTATTGCACCAAGTATCATTAGAGGGTTACTTGGGAAGTTAATGAATAAAAGGAAATAATGCTCACTGTTAACGGAAAAAGAGCTCACTATAATGTGACTCAAAAATGTCATAAATTCTATATGTGATTTTATTTAATGTTTGCCCTTTGAAAATATTTTTATGAAGTATGTGAATGATATAAATTCTATTGTCTAAAGGTTTTATGAAAATTTAATCAAAAAATGCATGAAGTATGATTTCAAGAAAATGTCTCTTTTAAATGCATGATTGTCATACTTAGTGCATTCTTGTACTAATCCCATTTTTCTCTACTTTTTACACAAAATGTAGGTTATGGATGCTTAAAAAGGATGTATATGATTGAGGATCTTGATAGATGATTCCCAAGCTCAAGGAAAGGGGTCCTTAAGTTCCAAGGATTCCCTACTCATGTCTTAATGTAAAGTTTATTAAATGTTGTATAGTTATGTCTTATGTTTTAAGGGTCGTGTCCTAATGTATCCTAATGTCGTTGAGTCTAAGATAGCAAAGACACTTAGGGTCTAAATCTGTATTATGACTTATATTTTATATACATATGAAGTAAAGTTTCTAGCATATGATGTGCTATGAAAAGTTCTAAATTTTCCGCTAAATTTACTATGACAATGCGATGAATGATAACTATGGGCTTGTATAAGACCTCTGAGAGGTCAAGTACACCATGTTAATTCTAGGGGGTGCTCCCCGGATGTGACAATAATCATAGTTTTTAAGGAATATGTGATAACCTTCATTCGAAAATTGATTGAGGTAGTGGGCTTCGTGTGGGCTGTGAGTCGCTCAGCAGCCCCCTGATTCTTCATTTGTGCAAGTTACTTTGGCAGTGTGCCGACCCATGTTGGGGTCCACTTCAAGGACCCTTTGGGTGGTCTCTGGGGACTCGTTATCAAACGCTTATACCGTCTATACTACATTTTACCTATCCAAAGTCTTTTTTCAAGTTTTAGACTTCATTTGACACTCCCAAACCTTTACCAAACACAGGGATGTCAACTAGTTCAAATTAGCTAGTTTTCGGATGTCAAGGTCTTTCTTTGTTGTTTTGGCTCTAACCTTTTTCTCAATGAACTTATTACATTAATATAGTTATGGAAACATAGTTTTGAAAATTATTTAGCAGATGAAGCTCTAGTCTTAATCATGGAACTTTTGGAGTGTTACATAAGAATGTTTCATTATTAGTACATTAATGTTGCATTTTTAGTTAGCATCTCGTAAGATCGAGTCGTCTAGTTGTCACGACCCAAAAATGGGCGTGATGGCACTCGTCTTATCCCACCAAGACAAGTCAGCCTAAAACTCAACCATTACAATAAAGTGCGGAAATAAAATATAAGTAACTTAATAAAACCCCCAAAACCTGGTAGTCACGTGTACAAGCCTCTAAAGTATTACAATTGATTCAAAAGAAAAACTCAAGTCTCTAATGATATTGTTTCTAGAGTAGAACAAAATCATAAACAAGAGTAAGGAGGGATGCTGAGATGACCAACAACTACCTCACAAAATCTCCAGGAAGCCTCGGAAAAGAAGAGAATATATCATAAAAGTCCGGGCTAGTAACCTACAAAAATTTGTAGAAGCAAGGGGTGAGTACCAAACCACACGGTACTCAGCAAGTAAACCTCTAAACACAAGCTAAGGGGATGAAATACGGGTACTCCTACCACCCCCAACCGAACCTCCACAACTACAACCTGCATAAACATCAACCCAACCTAACAACTCACAGTTTACATAGAACGTAACTCAACAAAAACATTTAGAGAAATTACATATCCTCCACAACAACACTTTAACAAATTACATATCCTCCACAACAACACTTTAACAAATTATATATCCTCAACATCAACACTTAAACAAATTAGATATCCTCAATAGCAACACTTCCAAAAATTTACATATCCTCAATAACACACTTTAACAAATTACATATCCTCAACAACAACACTTCAACAAATTATATATCCTCAATAACAAGCTCAGTATTCAACAATCACAAGTTCCGCAAAAAGGCAATCACTAGATCAACAAAACACAATATCAAGTTCACTAATGATAAGTATGTGCAATGTAATGGAATGCAATGTCAAGTATAATGATGCATGTCTGACCTAGTGATACACACCCGCTGTCTCTCAGTCCGGGACCCATGGGGGACATATCTGTCCATGCATCTGTCGCGGCGCACGACACGACCCTCGATAATAGTAACCATCGCGGCGCGCGATACGTCCCTCGAAATATAGTATCCATCGCGGCGCGCGATACGTCCCTCGAAATGGTACATCCTCTTAAGTATCCATTCTTTCTCAATGCACATAACACTTGTCACAACCAATGCCTCAGAATAATGCAGATGACAAGTTCACACATATAATGAGGAGATGACCATTTTCATAACATCACACAGTTCACAACCACACAAGCATGAAGTTACATCAACAATGATTCAACAAGCCTTCACCCTTTCTCAACACAACAGACATAAACAATTAATCACATTGCCTTTTGTTATCCCCATTCTTTTCATCATTAGAATTAATCAATGTGGACAAGTCAACCCATCACCAATCCCGTTACTCCCAACATATACCACAAGGACATACACGCATTTCATACACTTAACAAGAGTTTAGAAATCCACTTGCCTCAATTAATCGAACAATCACTTTGGAACTTTAGCCTTCCTCCTTTGTTGCACTTCCAAATAAAATTCAGTCTATTCAAATAATTAAACACTATAAGGTTTCGAAGTTAACAACACACATATTGCACGTGTCTAGACTAAACAAAAAAAACAGAGAAGAAAAGAAAAGAAAGGGAGAAAAGAAAAGGAAAAAGGAGGAGAAAAATCAATATTTTCATCTCAAGGCGTCAAGGTAATATCTACTAAAAAGGTTAATATAAAAGATATTAGTTGGAATTTCAAAAACGACTAAGAGGGGCGTTACATTATCCACCACTAAAAGTCATGTTCGTCCTCGAACATAAAATAGGAGAAGGAAGAATTGTTGACGTTATCAAAAATCTAATGCATGATCTTCCAGAGTCGTTGTTCATCTCTCCATGAAAGCTTATCTTTAACACCATTCTATCAAGACTAACTGCCAAGAACTGATCTATAGAGAATTTGACAGATCTACATATCAGAAGTGATTGTCAAGCTACATACTAACCCATGAACCGAATCTAAACTGAAACCCCTTGGACCATAACACAATAATCATGACAAATCCTTTCTCGCAAAGCAAAGATAACGTTCTATTGATACTAGCTAAAACCAGAAGTGAACCTGAACCAATCATCACATACTCATAGTGCACAAACCATCACACATCTTATAACGATTCGCTTTTCAGAACACAATCTTTTTACAAGTTTAAGTTATAAAAATCTGATCTTTAGACTTCGTGTATCCATCAAATAAGAACAAGATAAAGTAAGCACCCAACAAGTGGTACACTTTAGGATGCAAAACCATTAACAACACTGTTAGATAACTATAACTCTTCATGTAAGCTCCTCTATAAATTATTTTCTTTTTCATATGCAATGGCGTGCATGTAGAACCAATAGTATTCTTCTACTTTCTCAAACAACATCAAATATATCATATCTAAAATAAAAAAGTTTAACCAAGGATCCTACCCTATCAAGAAGACATAAGAGGATCGGTACATCCGATCCACCACTAGGAATTCACCCATAGATGTAAAAAAAACGTGGGCATATGCGAATTATGGAGAAAATAATTAAAAAAAAAAAAGGGGGCAAAGTGCCCTAAATTGGTGAAAAGCCTGTGACGGCTGAGAAANCCATAATTCGCATATCAATATTTTCATTCATCTGACTACATCCCTCAATTTATTTTTATTTTTATTTTTTTTTAATTTTTTTTTTCCACCCAAAATCAACCAGTCTGATCTCCATTACAATTTTACACATATTGGATTTGCCAAACCCTGCATACTTCTCACAGTACTCCATCAAAGCCAACACTATTAATATTAACAAATATCATAACCACACCAACCATTTACCTTACTTTCACACAGTCATTAGTATCACATTCTCCTTAGCAAGCACATTGTAGTCTCCAAGACTTTGAACCATGGTTTCTTATCTTTCCATTTAAGCGTCCCATAATAGATATAAGTCACACTTAATGTCAACTTCACCTAAACTTTCACATACCATTTTCAACCACCATCATTTACCTCATGCAATAACTCCAAGAAACCCTTGATCACTCCAATATTTATGTATACTATAATCTCATAACCTCTACTCATCATCATATGCCTATGTAACACATTATAACAATCTATTTTGTCTCATCAACAAAGTACTTTTAATCCCCCCCGATCCTCATTAACCATGTAAAATTGTAGGTCCACACTATTTAACATCCATTTGTTACCTATCACATTCTGAACAATCTACCTCGACATAACCATATATAATCTTCCACACGTCATTTATTGTAACCCAACCAAAACTTAATATTTAGAAAAGTTAATAATAAACCCATAGTCACATCTCATAGTCATATCTAAACTCAAAGGCGAAATCACTACAACCATCACCTCCGAATACAGTGTTTGTATGAGAGGTCTTATTGTTCCTTTGCCTTTCTTAAAATCTTTCCATGACGAAAATTTCAAATAACTTTAACTCTTCAATACACCATAATTTTTTTT
>NC_028644.1:34317792-34329420 GCF_001406875.1 Solanum pennellii
TTATAATTATTATATTATTATTATTATTATTATTATTATTATTATGAGATTTTATAAGAATACGAAAAGATTTTTATTTATTTATTTTACTTGATATATTTATCTCATAAATGATATATATATATATATATATATATATCTTAACCCTCCGAACAAACGATTGGACGACCCACATAAATTGAGAGCTTCTCATCCTTTCCTAATAGAGAAAGAAGAAAACCAACGTTAGTCTTCTTCTTTTTCAGAAGAAAAGTACGATTGCCTTTCCCCAAAAAATCCTCCTCTTCCAAAGAATCGTTTCTTCCCAAAGTTCACGCGTCTTCCTCCTTCCCCATATCCTAATGTGTGTCTCTCATCAATGTTTCGGCACTCTCTGCCAAAGAAACGGCCATGGACCGCCGGAAAACAACAATATCCGGAGGTCTCCAATCTCTAAAACCATCCGCGTCCGCCGTCCATCAATCATCTCACATCGCCTGCCATCATCTTCCTTTTCCATGAAAAAAAGGACATTGTTCCTCACCTTCCCGTCACTCTTTCGAATGGCCATGAACCGGTGGAAAACAACAATATCCGGTGGTCTTTTGCTTTATGTCTCCTACATCATTTTTTTTTCTGACGAAAAAGATACCCTACACCAGCTATACCTTCTCCCAACGGCTCCAATGATACAATTACAGAGAATTACAAAGAAGAAACAAATTGAAGGAGTAGTCTCGAAGAATTTGAACAGCTAGTTCAGTGATTAAACCCGAGAATTCAGCTTAAGAGAAAATTATAGAGAGAAGAAAACAATCTTATTATCAATCAATGAATGACTGTCAACGATCTAATACAATCCTTTTATAGGCTCCTAGTGATTACTAAAACTGTTAAGTCTCACAGATACAATTAACAAAATTTAACTATATAACAATCCTAACTGTTCTAACTAAAATTCTGGACTTGTTAACAGAATAACTAACTTCTGGACTTGTTAACAGAAATTGCCACATCGGTGATTAGTTCTCCTTTTGCTAAATTGTATCAATACTCCTCCGTAAAGAACAGACTTGTCCTCAAGGATGAAAAGAGGGAAATTGATGCTGCAATTCAGAAAGATATTCCCAAGTTGCCTAATCAGCTTCCAAACCTAACCACTGGACAAGCACTTGACACACAACCTTGTTACCCTTCTTAACCAACCTCCTTTCAAGTATAGTGTCAGGCGTCGGATAGTAGGGACTAGAAAGTTGTTGTACTGGAGGATGAGAAATGTCTCTAGGCCCCTCATGGCATCTCTTGAGCTGAGAAACATGAAAAATGGGATGGATCAACACATCAACAGGAAGCAACAATTTATAGGCCACTGCACCAACCCTTGCGTCAATGATATAGGGGCCATAATACTTTGTTGTTGGCTTGTTGAAAGGTCGAGCAACCACTGAAACTTGTCTATAAGGTTGCAGCTTTAAATACACCCAGTCATCAACTGCAAATACTCTGTCTGATCGATGTCTATTAGCCAAGTCCTTCATCCTTTGTTGTGCCCTACGGATATGAAACTTAAGCAACTCAATAATAGCCTCTCTTGCTTCCAAGGATCTGTCAACCATCTCGTTAGCAGCTTCTCCAACCAAATAAGGGAGATGAATAGGTGGTTTTTGACCATAAAGAACTTCAAAGGGCGTGCATCTGATAGCAGTGTGATAAGTGGTATTATACCACCACTCTGCAAGGGGAAGATAGGAGGGCAAAAGTAGAGGTTTGTCTGAGCAAAAACACCTCAAATAGGTTTCCACAGTTCTGTTCATTACTTCAGTTTGCCCATCACTCTGGGGGTGATATGCAGTAGATCGTTGCAAATAAACTCATTGTAGAGTGAACAACTCCTTCCAAAATGAGCTGAGGAAAACAGGATCCCGATCACTTGTCAATGTAAGAGGCATACCATGGAATTTAAAGACGTGATCTAAGTAACACTGAGCTACATCTTGGGCAGTTTAAGGATGTTGTATTCTCATGAAATGGCCATATTTACTAAGCTGATCCACAACCACTAATATCACATCCTTGACCTTGGCTTTAGGAAGACCTTCAATAAAATCAAGACATACATCAGTCCACACCCCTTCAGGATTGGGCAGGGGTTGCAACAACCCTATCTAAGCAGCAACGTCATACTTGTGCCGTTGGCAAACATCACACTTGTGAATAAAGTTTCTAATATCTTGAACAAGAGACTTCCAATAAAATAATGATTGAATTCTTATGATAGTTGCATCCGTTCCAGAATGCCCACCTTGAGGAGTAGAGTGCCATAATGTGATAATGGCATTCCTCAACTGCGTATCATGTCAAACTACTAGTCTACCCTTCCATCTGAGTTGGTCATTGGTCCAAGTAAATTACTTGAAAGGTTGAACCTGCAACTTAACAATTAACTCTTGCAATGTAGCATCTTGTGTCCAAGTATCCTTGATCTGTTGGTACAACGTATCATTAGGAGTAAGAAGTGAAATAGCTAATAGCTCAGCATCAGGTTTCCTAGATAAGGCATCAGCAGCCTTATTCTCAGAGCCCTTCTTGTACTATATGGAAAAATCAAAAGCCATCATTTTGATATACCACCCACCTGAAAGTCTGTATGAACATGTTGGTTGAGTAAGTATTTCAAAGAGTTTTGATCTGTCCTCACCACAAAGGATCTGCCCAAGAGGTAGTCAGACCACTTAGTGACAGCAAAAATAAGTGCCAATAAGTCTCTATCATACACTGACAAAGCCTGGTGCCTCGGGGCCAATGATTTACTAATGTAGGCAATAGGGTGTCGCATTAGCACAACTCCAATACCTATACCACTAGCATCTGTCTCCACTACGAAAGGCAAGGAAAAATCTGGCATAGCCAGTCCTGGGGCAGAAATCAAAGCCTGTTTCAGTGTTTCAAAAGTTGTAGTCGCATCATCTGTCCACACAAACCCTTCCTTCTTTAACAAGTCATGCAATGGTCTACATATGCTTCAAAACCCTTGGATGAATCTTCTGTAGTATCCTGCAAGACCCAAGAATCCTCTCAATAGTTTGATATTGGTTGGTATTGTCCAATTTTGCACAGCTGTAATCTTTTTGGGATCAGTTGACCCCCCCCCCCAGCACTAATAAAATGCCCCAAATATTCCACCTTATCCACTGCAAAAGCACACTATGACATTTTTGCATACAACTGATATTGTTTCATCAAATCAAATACAGCTTCCACATGAACTAAATGAGCATTAACATCTTTGCTATAAATCAGAATATCATCAAAGAATACCAATACTAGTTTCCTCAACAATGGTTTAAAGACTGCATTCATCAAACTCTGAAATGATGAAGGTGCATTGGTTAAGCCAAACGGCATAACCAGAAATTCATAGTGCCCTTCAAGAGTTCCAAAAGCTATTTTGTCAGCGTCCTCTTCAGCCATTCGTAATTGATTATAACCTGCCCTTAGATCAATTTTAGAAAAAATTACAGCTCCACCTAACTCATCCAGCAAGTCTTCAGTGATAGGTATCGGAAACTTATCCTTAATTGTCATCAGATTCAAATCTCTTTAATCAACACAGAGTCTTTCTTCCTAACTAATACTACTGGAGAAGCATAAGGGATAGTACTATGTTGCACCACACCTTGATCCAACATCTCTTGTACTAATTTTTCAATGACATCTTTTTTAATTCTTGGATACCTATAGGGTCTCTTGTTAACAAGATTTGTTTTGTCAATTAGGGGAATTCTATGATCAAAAGAACCTCTGTGAGGTCGTAATGTAGTTGGTAATTCAAATAATCATGAGTAATGACTTATTAGTGCAGCAAATGATGGCAAAATTCCCTCACTTTGAATGGCTTGAATGTTGTGACACTGCACGACTTCTACTGCATGAGGTACATGTGACAACATGAACAATTGCCCTTCCATAGCTAAGGTCTTAGCTTTAACCGCCTTCAGACCAGTGCTAGCACCTCTTAATACATGTTTTTTCCTTTGTAAACAAACTCAATGGACCTATGTTTAAAATCAAACAAAATTCTACCCAATGTATTCAACCAATGTACTCCTAAGACTATATCCACATTTCCTAGTGGTAAAAGCAAAAAATCATAAGAGAATGTGGTTCCCTGCAGTAGCCAGTGAAGATTCTTGCAAATAGCAGCACTTTGCACTTCTCTACCATCAGCCACACTTATAGATTGTTCTTGAATAGAAGTAGTCTAACAACCCAATTTTGCAGCCACTTGTTTATCTATAAAGTTGTGAGTGCTTCCAGTATCAATCAAGACTTGCAAGGGTTGTTTTTCATGGTATCTTGTTACTCTTATGGTTTGATAACCAATGACCCCCGTAAAAGCCTGTAATGATATAGCCATAAATTCATCTGTTTTCTCCCAAACCTCTTCTATATGTTCCTCTTCTACTTCAACATTTACTTCTTCTTCCTCAACTACTTCTACCAGATACAATTGCTTCTTTCCTCTGCAGTTATGTCCTTTCACATATTTTTCATCACAAAAGACACACAACCCTTTGGATCTCCTTTCATCCATCTCTGCTGCTGATAGCCTTTTAGTAACAGCATTATTAGGGAATATATTAAACCTATTAGGTAGAGATTCAAGGGGTTTCGTGAATGTGGAATTTGAATTTCTTTGGAAATACTGAGGTTTAAGATGGCCAGGAGTGAGTAATATAGGACCTTGGACTTTAGGAAAAGATTTGATTCCCCAGGATTGAGCTTAAGCTTCAAACACCTCCTCTTGCAACCTACCTACCTTATATGCTTGCGACAAAGTTTTTGGAGCATGTATTCTAATAGACTTGTTCAACTCCTTCTTCAGACCTCCCAAAAAACAACAAATGACATTTTCATTAGAGACATTAAGTCCAGTTAATGACCTATCAAAGTCAGCCTAATACTCCCTCACACTACCAGTTTGTTGTAAGTTCTTTAGGGCTTCCATGGGATATTCAAAACCCTCTCCGAACCTTTCATTCAATGCTTTTAGTCCAAGATCTAATATAGGACATGTGCCATGCCATAGCTTCACCTTCAAAGTAAATAGAAGCCACCTTCACCTATGCTCAAAACGTATTTCATCCATGGAGAAGAATTGATCAACCTTGTATAACCAATTTCTCAACTCACCACCAGAAAAATGAGGGAATTCTAATCCACAGTAACGATTGAATAACGTACTATTGTAGTTAGGATCATTACCAGTATGCATATCATTGAATCGAGCTCCTTGCGGCATTTCTCCTAGACAATCTCGACCAGAATTAGATTCTACCCTGCTGGGTCTTTTTCTTTTCCCTCCTAATTCCAATTTCCAATTGCTTACCTCATTTCTATCAATTCCTTATCAACCTGTGCATTGAGATAGTTAATACTAGACATTCCTTCCATCAATTTTTGTAACTGCGTCTGAATCTGTTGAAGCTTGTCCTTTGTTTCTTCTTGATCTTTGTTGCGCGTCATCAGATCAATGCCAAGGAGTATCGGACTCTGATACCAATTGATACAATTACAGAGAAGAAACAAATTCCAGGAGTAATCTCGAAGAATTTGAACAGCTAGTTCAGGGATTAAACTCGAGAATTCAGCTTAAGAGAAAATTATAGAGAGAAGAAAACAATTTGATTATCAATCAATAAATGACTGTCAATGATCTAATACAATCCTTTTATAGGCTCCTAGAGATTACTAAAACCGGTAAGTTTGACAGATACAATTAACAGAAATTGACTATGTAACTAACTTCTGGACTTGTTAACAGAATAACTAACTTCTGGACTTGTTAACAGAAATTGCCACATCAGAGATTAGTTCTCCTTTGGCTAAATTGTATCATTTTGAAAAGGGTGTTGTTGATTTGATCTGTAACAATAACTCTCTATTTTCCAATATCTAGATTTCAAATCCGAATTTTGGATTCGAATATTGCCTATAAAAGGCAGGCCTCTTTCCATTCAAAGGGGGAGAAAAAAGGAGGAGAAAGAGATGAGAGAAAGGGAGGAAGAACGAGAGAGAAAAAAGAGAGACAGGAAGGGAAGAACGATAGAAAAGAGGGATAAGATACACTTCAAGCATTAGATTTGTGAAAATTTCTATACTCTTTCGTCTTTCCGTTTTCGATTTTGAATTCGAGTTCGAGTAAGGTTGAATTTGGAATCTCTTAATGTCAAAGCTTTAATTTGCTTCCCAACACAAGGTAAAATCTTTTCCAAACCTCAATTTTTATTTATTTATCCAATATTTTTGTTTACCGATAGAAAATAAGGTTTAGTTTTCTCTTTCGTTAATATGATTTTCTCCCGTGTCCTTTTTGCTTTTCCGATATGGTATTGTATCAGTTGCTCTGAATATGTGTATCAATGTTGTTAAGTTTGATCCATCTGTTAAGAATTGTGGCTTGTGTATTACTTCATAGTTCTATGTTATTGCTTGTAAAATCTCTCTTTAGTAGTCTCCTCGTCTAGCATGATAAAATTATATTTTTACGGTTTTCAGAATGATATGAATCATTCTTCTAGCATAACTTTAATTTCTTTGATATCTTGATCTCATTATGTTTTTCTTTGTTTAAGATCTTATGTTGTGTTCGCTTAAGTTTCAAAACTTAAGAATTGTCATCATTTCGAACTTATTGCTGATAAAGTTTTAAGAGATTTTGAGCAAAATTGGATCTTGTTTATTTCCATTTATCTTCTAATGTGGTATAAACTTTAGTGGAATGTGCTTAACAGGGCTGCTTGTTTTGTTCCTCTTTAGATTCATTTTTAGCTACTGAATTTAGGATTTCGCTGCTTGTTAAGTTGTAGAAATCCGCATCTTCTTCTGCTTTTAATAGAAATACGAGTTAAATCGGCTTTAAAAACATAATGCCTGCCCAGGTTATTGATTCTGAGTTATACATATGAACTTCGCAAAATGTTTGTCTATCCTGATTTGAGTTGCTCTTGCCTATGTTGGTTGTTTGGAACTTTTGAAGCCTAAGGTGCATTATTTACTTCGGTAGTGATCTATATACATCGCTTCAAATTAAGCTAACTGCGTATTAGTTATTAACTAAGATATTTAGATTCAAGAAACTTACACACTCACTATTTTTTTGTCCTCTCTTCCTTTCTTATCTGATGTTGCTTTGTGTTATAGTAGTGGTAAAACTCATTCTATTACCATGAGAAATCTTACTTCACACAAGTATGAATTGCACTTTGGTTAATGTTTTCATAAGAGCTAGTAATAGGTTCTGCTGCCTTCATAATGAGCAGAACAGTAACACTACATCTTTGGCAAAAATATTTTAGTTGCAGTCTTTTAGGAAGTGATTTGACTAATTCTAATTATGCTTAAGGTTGATCAATGTCTATTCTCTTCAAATACTCAAGTAGCCCCTCCCCCTGATCACACATTAGTCTGAATAAGTTACATGAAGTATGAAATCTATTTTTAAGCATGATAAACAACTAATTATTGAATAACTGTAAAAATCGCACATTGATACAACTATCCAACCAATTTTTATATGCTCGTTTGAATGGTATTTTAAGGTCGTTCTGTAACAGATCAAAGTTTTGTGTACTAATTGATTCAATGTCATCAAGGTACTGTCGGAATAATATTATACTTCTGTTGGTGCTGTATTTTTTTAATGTCCGCCTAGGACTACATGATACTTGTTTTTATGTCTTCTGATAAAATCTAAAGGCCATTTTGCTAAATAAACTTCTTCTTTGTTTAGTACATGTACATTCGGGAACACATTTGGAGTTAGTATATAACACCATCTGTCCAAATCAGAGAAGCGACTAATAGTTGCGTAAGCTCGTGTCTAGCAGCCCATTTTCATATCAATAGCGTCCCTCGCTTCCTCCTTATCTCAGAGTTCACGTTTTTTAAATATGCATATATGTTGTTGCTATTTTGACTAACATTTTTCATATTAATGTTTTGTATTTATGCTTGCTTTATTTTTTTGGGCTTATAAAGACCAATTGAGAGATAGTAAGACAGTTTTTCATATCTTTTCTCGTAAATGCTCAACTTTCTAAGAAAAAGTGAACTCGGGAATGACTTCTTTTTACTTAATTTTTTAAAAAAAGAATGTATCCGTTTAAGATTTTTTAAAGATTTGATAATGATTTTCTTAGCAACTTAATGATGCAGATTTTGAAGGATAAAAAGTGGAGATTTTGAGCTTTAAAAACTGCAGGTTTTAGTGTAAAAAAAATGCAGCTTCAGCATGCTCTATCGAGCATTTTTTTTAGAACATAAAAAATGCAGATTTTTATGATTAAATATACCATATTCTTGACAGCTTAAAAGTTGTATATTGAGTCTAAAAATGCAGCTTTGTAAGCTCAAAAAGGTGCAGATTTTGGGCTAAAAATGTACATCGTTTGAGTGTAAGACTGCAGGTTTTGAAACTCAAAACACTGCCCTTTTGTGGGCTTTGCAAAAAGTACAAAATTTAAGCTTGAAAAGTACAGATTTTAAAAGATAAAATTGCAGCTTCTAACAGCTTCATTTCTGCAGATTTCAAAGTGAAAATGCACAAATTTTCTTAGTGTAAAATCTATTTCTCTTAGGGTCTAAAAGTGCATATTTGGAAACTAAAGACATTAGTTTGAGAGATGAAAGTGTACTATTTCTAAAAGTGCAAAACAAGTAGGTATTAACGTTTGTTAGAATTTTTGATTTTTATTCTTAAACGGAATGTATGGCTTAAGTTGTTCGCTCCGAGTTAGACCCATTTATATTCTTGACATCATGCCTTTATAAAATATATTGACTATTCTTACACCCCTTTATATGAGATATTTTTTAAATAGTCTAACCCCTTAACATACTATTTCAAGGTTTATAGATACAATAGGTCCAAAATATAAGGTACATATATGTGTCATACATATAAAGGTATATATCCTATATTTTTCTCTACATAATCTATTATTTTTATCTATTACCAATATTATTTGTTTATTTTATAATTTACAAATTCTGTTTTGCACATGTTATTTTTAATCTAATCTATTGTTAACTTATCTCTACAAAATAAACATTTACGAGTTTTAAAAAACTTACATGTATATACTATTTTTTTTTATAATAAATATATATTTTATTTAAATTATACATCACATATTACTACACATTTACAAGGAACTACTATTATATTTTTATTTCACGACAAATTTTCACGAATTTAACATCTATACATTTTAATATAAATTTATTATGGTACAAGTATATTCTTTTACGTATTAATTTATATATATTTAAGTACATTTATTTATTTTTACCACATAATAGATATACTACTATTAAATTTTAATATAAATTTATTATGGTACAAGTATATTCTTTTACATATTAATTTATCAAACATTTAAGTACATTTATTTATTTTTACCACATAATAAAAATACTACTATTAAATTTATTTTATAAAACATATATATGTTGTACCTTGTATTTTTTTTCATAAACTAACTAATTAACTTATAATTTTTTAAAGAAAAAATAAATAAACAAGTTTTCTCTAATTATATTTTCCTAAATTGAGTTTAAGGACTATCTTCGGATAGTCTCTGAGGGGTGCTTAACACCTTCCCTTGAGTAACCAAAACCCTTACTCAGAATTTCACTTGTTTCGCAAATGAAAACAGAGTTTACATTTACATAAAAAATGGTTTTCCTAATATTTTCCTTAAAATTTAGGCGGCGACTCTTAAACAAATAATTTTTTCAAAAATCAGAGTGTCAGTCATATTATATTGTGAACTGTTTTCAATCGGTTCGAAAATAGTGGTGCGACAGGTATGACACCGTTTGAAGTTCCTTGTGGTACAAGGTATAGATCTCCTAGAGGTTTGTTTGAGGTGTTTTATATAGGTCCCAAGTGGTACATCATGCTTTGGAGAGAGTTCAACTTATTATAGAAATGTATAAAATGGTTCAAAGTCACCAAAAGTCCTTTGAAAATATTAGAATAAGCGATCATGAATTTTATATTGATGATGGATTTACTTGAAAATTTCACCAATGAAAGATGTAATGAGGTTTCGTAATGAAGGGAATCTTATCCACCATGATGGAGATCCTTATTATTTGTTGAGGTTGATCGTGATGGTGGCTTATGAATTAAAATTCCACTCCGATTTATCGTTGTTGAACCTAGTATTCCATGTACATTTATTGAAGGAATGTATCGGTGATCTGACATCTATAATACCATTAGAGAGTCTTGGTATATAGAAAAATCCTTTCATATGATGAAGTTCCAGTTGTGATTTTGGACCAGGAAGTTAGAAAGTTGTGGTACAAGGAAGTTGCTTCTATAAAAGGTGTTGTAGAGGAATCAAATGGTTGAGGGTGCCACTTGGTAGCCCGATGCCGATATGATTTCCTAATATCCTTATCTCTTTCAGTATCGTCATGACCCAAGGGTACCCCTAGATATAATATGGCGTATAGAACCCCAAAGGAATTCATACAAGACACTTAGCTCTCACAACATATGAAATAGAACAAGGGATAGTCCAAGTCCAAAATATTTTATAAAACGAAAAGCGAAAGTCTAAACTTTTGTCTCATTAGAGCCATTTTAGCTTAGCCCATAAATCATGTCCAAAGTAGCAATACATGAAAGAAGCTAAGACAATAAAACTCCATCCTTGAATCATGAGGACTCACCAAAGCTCGAGAATCACTCATATCACTTACTGGTCATGAAATTGAGCACCCTAAATATTAGACCCTACATTTAGGAAAAATATAGGCAAGAGTATGGCGTTAGTACAAAATAATATACTAAGCATGATTCCACACATAAAACATTGAAACTATGCAAAAAGTGAAATTTCTTGTTATGACATTTAATTTACCATGTTAAACATCATACAAATGAGTTGTTAAAACATAAGTCGTAAATAACAGTCAATGAAGGTGAACTTCATCTTTAAAACCGTTGAAGCTCATATGTGATACTTCATGAAGTAACCTTGGTTCGTTATTACTTGTGGGGGAATAGCCTAATCCATATGAGATCATGTGAGCTATAACATGATCCCCGGTGTTTCCCACACCAAAAAATGTTATCCTACTTGAAAAGGTAGAACCATGAACATCTAGCTTAAGTTGATCCCCTAGCTAATAAACCTATTGTAACGACCTGTTTAGTCGTTTTGAGCAGCAGATTTTATTTCTGGAAAAACTGTGTGAGTCGACGGAACCCACGACGGACCGTCATGGGCACGACGGGCCGTCGAGGGGGTCTCGTTCCAAAAGACTTAGACTTCTGAAATTTGGGTACTGAAATCGATTCTCTGAACTTGGCGACGGACCTGCAGGACGAACCGTTGTGGGCACGACGGACCGTCGCAGGTGTCTCGTTCCAGAAGACTTAGACTTCTGAAATTTGGGTACTGAAATCGACTCTCTGAACTTGGCGACGGACCTGCAGGACGAACCGTCGTGGGCACGACGGACCGTCGCAGGTGTCTCGTTCCAGAACACTTAGACTTCTGAAATTTGGGTACTGAAATCGACTCTCTGAACTTGGCGACGGACCTGCAGGACGAACCGTCGTGGGCACGA
>NC_028644.1:34332154-34332860 GCF_001406875.1 Solanum pennellii
TGTTGATATTAAATTGAAATGTTAAGGTTTAGATTGGTTGGTTCGCTCACATAGGAGGGTAAGTGTGGGTGCCAGTCGCGGCTCCGTTTTGGGTCGTGACAAACTTGGTATCAGAGCATTAGGTTCGTTGGTCTCATCACACAAGAACGAGTCTAGTAGAGTCTTAAGGAACGGTAGGGGGACGCCTTTACTTTTCTTTGAGAGGCTATAAGACTTTAGGAAAACTCATTTCTTTCTTTCTTTCGTGCTACTACTTGAATCCAATTGGTATCTAGGTGATACAAATTGGTATCTGAACTTCTTCACTCTACTTCAAATATGGGTACTATTTGAGTATTTGAAGTCGAAATAGCAACAACAAAAAGAAAAGAAATATGTCCTTAGAAATAGATATATTTTCTTGATCACAAAATGTGGTGGTAGTCTCATATCGAGTATCGGTTAATAAAGACACTATTATGACTTCATAGAGTGAGGGTATAGTAGAGAAAGTCATCGATGTTTACTTGGTTAGAGTTAGGAAGTGTGTTATTTTGTTATTGAATTGATCTAAGAAGTAAAACAAATTTTTTGGTCTAGAGAGAGAACATATTCGATAATGTTTTGCAATTATTCAATGGGTAGAAATATGTGGGCTATTTGGGTGCGATATTATGGACAGGTATGATGTGTTCTAGTAAGGTATCTAACGGACTTTCACGGTGTG
>NC_028644.1:34338613-34352930 GCF_001406875.1 Solanum pennellii
GTAATTTGATCATAGATGTTCTTGTGGTGATGACTTCCAGATTTTGGGGAAATAATAGATGTTGAATTTTAGAAGTTATTGAATTGTCTTTTATTAATGAGTTTAAGTCTTCCGCATTGCTTTATGTTGATATTAAATTGAAATGTTAAGGTTTAGATTGGTTGGTTCGCTCACATAGGAGGGTAAATGTGGGTGCCAGTCGCGGCTCGGTTTTGGGTCGTGACACCTATGGAGAATATAGTTATGAGATAATGATATTGCTACTAAAACTCCGGCCTCTACTAATGTGTGGACTTCCATCTAATGATATTACTTAGGAAACCCAACCTCAATTGACGTGAGAGCTTCCATATCATATTCAATATCCACTCAGTTCTAAGTATAAATCCGACTGAATAGTTATTAAGTCTTGACTTATCTCATAATCCATGGAAATTTGCCCTTAGACAATCACACCAAGTTAGTTTCATTGAGATACCTCCGTATATCATGCATGCGAACCTTTCACCATCCATGCTCTTTTTATAATCACTTTTTATATTTGATTCAATTAGGTAAGAAAGACTTTCAACCAAAGAATTATTTCCATGTGAGAAAATAATTACATCATGCTAGTTATGTGTTTGTGAGAATGTCCTTTCAACAACACAACAACAACATCATCATTGGTACTTTACTCTGAAAGCACCCTTAAAATATTTGCATAGATTTCATAAAACAATTGATAAGTCCATAATTTATCTCTTGAGGTCAAAACCCATTTTCAACAATAAAATCTTATAAAACATGGGTTAGATATGAGTTTCATCATAAATTCTGATAAAACATCCAATACATGTTTAATTTCGTAAATCTCTTCCTTGAAGATAAAAAATAGAACATTATATGATTCATAACTTTAAAACACCGGGAAAACATTGGTTCATGAAAAAATCATCATAAAATCATTTTAATTCATATATTGATGCTTGATTTCATAAAAAACATTCTTTCTTAAATAAAACCCACATAAAAATACCATAATTGGAATTTATATATATATATATATATATATATATATATATCATATATATATATATCATATATATATATATATATTCATGGGGAATCATCACAAAAACAATAGTATTTCATAAATGCATGCATAAGAGATAATAGTTCAATCATTTAAATCAACATTGAAGATATCCCATGATTATTGAAGAAAAAGCTAACTCTATTGGAGATTCTAACATTTGAAATTGAGAAATTTATGAACTACATGGATGAAATCTATCATACCTCAATGCCCAAAGCTTTACTTCAATGGAGAAATTGAGGGTTGAACTTGATCCTAGATTGAGTACTTTCTTCTTCTTCTTCTTCTTCTTCAAGTTTCTAGAGAAGAAATATTAGAGAGGAGAAGCTTGATTTACTTTTTGAAATTTAAGAGAATGAATTTAGTTTGGGTGATTTGGGTTTTAGAATCATTATATAGGTCTTTGGAAAGAAGGAAAAATGACTTAGTATTGAGTTAAAACAATTGAGGGAATGGACCCAAAAGTCCCTGGTTGGAAACTTCCAAAATGGCATAATGGAGGTTAAAATGGTTTGTTATCATCACCACGGCCCATCAAACATGTCCTGAGGAATTTCTGCCTGACAATGCTTCACTATTTACTTTGAGATGGGAATTGGGAAAACTAAACTCGTTGTTGTTGGAAAGAGGACTCATAATAAATTAATTTGATAGGTCATGGGACACCTAATTTGTTTTGAGCTAAAAATATATGATTATGTGAAGTTGACTCTAAACTCTAAATGTAATGAAAAACCCTTCATATGAGGCTCAGCGAGCCTTGATGCCTACAACGAGCCATAGTATCTCTCTTTTTCATGATCCAGCAGCTAGGTAACCTTCCCCATAACCCATAAAAACTAACTCACCTTCACGAAAACTCCTTGAGCCAGTGGTAGCCTTCACGAGCCATCAAGTGGCTCGTGGAAGTACCCCTTGTCTGTTAAGACTTAGGGAGCATACTTCCTTGAAACCAATCCCTTCAACACGATGCATGGAGGTGACTGTGGGAGGTGAGGCATCTTTGAAGCCACGTCCTAAGGTCTATGGGCACCACCACGACTCGTGATTCCTATCATAACTTGTGGGGACTTTCTTGGAGGGTGTGAAGGTACAAATATTTATCTCATGCGTTAACACTTTGTCCCTAGCTTAGACTACTAAATTTTGAGGCGTCACACCTCTTATCCTAATCTAGTTTGAGGTGTTTATCCTCATACAGTTCATTCTTGCGGATTCATGTGTCGTAGTATTTCTATTGTTTTCTTATGCATGCATGTATGTTATATGAAAAGAACTTTTAAAGTCTATGTTAGGTTGGAATCAATTTTCTCTTGATTATGTGCATTTATGTCATTGCTGCAATGGTGCGGTACTAGGTCTCTTCCCCCACCCTCTTTATGTTTCCTTAAGTTCCATTGAAAGAGGAATTTTCCAAGGGGAATGTATTGTAACACCTCTTTTTTTGTTTTATAAGGGAATAGGTTGCATGAATTGTACTAGTTCAATCCTGTGAGGATAGTCAATGGTTTGTAGAACTTTTTATGGGTTGTAAAACAGTCTCGTAGAAAGAGGGAAAACAATGTTTGGATATCAAGTTTTTTATTTCGAGTCTACGATTGAACATGACAGTATGTCAAATGATCAAGGGTTGTATGTAGGTTATATAGAAGCAATCTATACTTGGTCAAATTTTGGGGTTAAGGTTAGGCTCTACGGGTGATGTCTAGGAACCGTAACAAGTCAAAAATACAGAAGAAAAGTAAAGTTAAAAATAGTCAAAATTAAAGCTTCAGAACTTTTCTATGGTTGACCAGAACGTTCCATACAAACTCCATACGGTCCATAGGAACTCCTACGGATCGAATGTACTAACCATAGAAATTTCCAGTAGTTGTTTAAGGGATTTTTATGTCTTTTCCCTATGTGTTTTAAACCCATGTTATGTTGTTTTTGCATCTGTACTAATACTTATAGAGAGACTTTAAGTTCCAAATCAATCCACTTTAAACCATTCTCCTATTTTCCAAAACCCCAATAAAAACTTTTCTCCCTAATTCCCTCTTCACCTAAGGAAGAATAAGAAGTTAGGGTTCAATCTAAGGTTTTCTATTCATAATTCATATTGGGCTTTGAGTAAAAAGGTATTTGGGTATTTACTCACGGAGTCCATTCTTTCATGGGTTCCCAAGGTTTTCAATTTCTCAATTCAATTGATCAAATTAGGGTTCTTCTTAATTTTACACGAGTTTCATTTGAGTTATGATTTTTATAGTGTTGATTCTCATATTGCATGAAGTAATATATGAATACAAGCATGATGATTAATTTTCAATTTGAACTTATGATGAACCCATGAACTATGAACATTGAAGGATTATGAATGTCTTATGAAAATGATATTTATGATGATAAGGCGCTTTTAGATGAAAGTATAAATTTGTTGTGAAAGATATTCTCACATACGAATATGATCATGATTACGAAAGGTATTTCTCACATGTGAAAGGTTTTTATGATCTATGGTTGAATTGTAATTTAAGGAGTTATTCTATGTTTAGACTTTGAGATATAGATTTGTATTGATCATTGTCTTTCGTATTCTATAATGATATTTCGCCTTTATCTATTCCATTGGGATTTAGTCTTACGATCAAGAGGACTTGATATGGAGACTCATATAGGGTAGTATCTAGTAGTAACCTCTAGTCTCTAACTACCTTCCCCTGTTTAATTGTGAAATGTACTTATCAAATGTAAAAGGTTTTCTCATCTATGGTGGAGTTGTAATTTAAGGAGGTATTTATTGTTTTGAATTTAAGATATACATTTGTATTGATCATTGTCTTTGCTATGCTAAAATGATATTTCACCTTTATCTATTACATTGGGATGTAGATTTAGGACTGAGAGGATTTGAGATGGAGACTCGAATAGGGTAGTCTCTAGTAGTAACCTCTAGTCCCTAACTACGTTCCCCCATAGAATTATTTTAAATGTCCTAGCTTGTTTATCCACTTAAGAAAAATATGATGTGTATGGATCCTACCTTAGATATTGGAATTCCTTCTTTCGGTATAAGGGATACACCAGATTATATGATATAAGTCTCATGGTCTTATTTACAATAAAAGTTAAGTCCCACAAAATGAGTATGTTTCTTCAAAGACTTCTTATATCTCTTATTCTAAATGTGTTGACCATATTTTTTGAGTTATATTTTGTTTCTTTAAAGCTTCCAAATTTTCAAATGTTTTTCATGCATTACATGTTTAAGTTATCTGTGTAATCATTTCTATTAGTCATATTTCCCCATATTTAGTATATATATGTACTAATGCATACCTGTACTTACATTGTCTTGTTAATGTACTGTTCGACGCTCCTATCTCTCGTACCCGTGTCTAGTTGATCAGTTTACCGGATTCAAGAGTTTCAGAGTCCTTATATTGTGAAGATTGAGGAGCATTTACTTGATTTATTTCTTTGTTGTTTTGTATGTGTTGTATTAATCACGTCCCAATCACTTTTTTTGATGTATAGCTGGCTTGTTGAGACTATGTTAGACTTCTTCTTTATCAAACTATTTTATGATATAAGATTGTAACTTTTGAAATCATTGTTCCTGTTATATAATACGATGCATGATCAATGTCTTGTGTAGGCCCTTTCGGAGTTCTATATTCCATGTTATACCTATAATATACTTTGGATCGTGAAAATAAACATTTGTGATTTCATCTCATTATGGTCTATTAAGAAATAAGCTATCATTTACAAAACTAAATTATTAATAAATTTTATGTATCACAAATTGACAAGATAAACAAATCAGAACATCAATACATTCCACTTAAATGAGTAATTTGAAGTACACATCATCTGAAAGAATCTTTCACCTTCTTATCCTATTGGACGTTAAGATAAAAGCTAACGTTTTCACATTTCATATTTAGTTCTGCTTCCATTAGCTTCTAGTAAACTAAAAAGTACAAATTAAACTAAAGTTTTCTGAGATCAATTTTTTGGGAATTCTCCATTTGTTATATTTGTAATATAAATATGAATTTTGTAAGGTTTCCATACAATATTTGTATAGTGGTTTGATTAGTCTGAACTTTTGATGGATTGGGCCATTTGGGATAATGCTTTCTACAAAGATATTTTCATTCTCACTGCTTGAAATTGAGACCTCTGACAAAGGAAGAAGTAGTCCCCTCCGCCGCACCACATCCTTTGATCTCATTTTGTGTATAATTTATACAAACATTACATGAACTATTGTTGTTAAAATTTAATAAGTGATACGCTCAAACTTAATTCTCAAATAAGAAGTAAAGCGGTCGTGTCAAGTAAGTAACTCAACTAGTGAGGTTGGGATCGTTTCCACGAGGAAAATAGTTTAGACTTAACTTCAATCTATTATTACTATTGTTCAGTCAATTACTTCCTTGGAAAGCAAAAATGATAAAAGAGGGGTTTTTCTATTTCTAAATAAATGAAAATAACTAGCAAAATTGAAAGAGACACTTAACAACTTCAAATGTTGGAGTTTAATCAATTAATGAAAGTAACTAGGGTTTATGTGTTCCCCACAGCTTCATAACTTGATAAGTCTAACTATAACAATTCTTTCCTAATATCTTGCATGCAAAGTGATAAGTTATGTATTTCTAAATCCTTGGTCCGGCATCTAGAAAATTTCACTCCGCACCTTGGTCCGGCTACGTGTGTTGCTATCCTAACCCTTATCTTTACCTCATATTAAGCATCGTATTCGATATTTGACTAAGTTATTACCTCGTACCAATCAATACTAGCCTATTAGATAGTATACACTAAATCTATGTTGATAATTCTTTTCCTATTATCTACCTCCTTGGTCCGGCAAGTAGCATTAAGGCGAGTTCTAACGTTGGCCATCCGTTAAAAAGACTTCTAAGCGAAAGAATTATCAATACATTCAAGACACTATTCTAGAATTATTATTTTAGTTAGATTTTACCTCATTATTCGCCTATGGTTCCCACAACCCTAGTTATGGAGTTTAGTTACCCATAGTCATAAGCACAATCTTCAAATATATGATATAAGAATTCATGTAATTACTTCAATGAGAAAGAGTAAAATCCGAAAGTTCACTTGATTAATCAACAAAAATCACCAACAATCAATTACAAGAATCTCAAAATAATCAAGAATCTCACAAAAGGTCTAAAAAATAATCAAGAGTCTAACAATAATCAAGGTCCTAACCAAATAATTCAGAGTCTAACCTCAAAAACGAGGTTTTTCGAACTATTTCTAGAAAATAAAAACCTAATTAAACAAGGACTCTATTTACTGGAAATCTATCAAAACGCCGCTGGATCGACGGACATCGCGACGGATCGTCGTGGTCACGGCGGACCAACATGGACTCCGTCGTCCCATACTTGTGCAATTTCTTCTGCTGCTCTCTCCATTACCCTCGACGACAGGTATGACGGATCGTCTCAGGCACAATGTACGGACCATCACAACCATGACGGACCGTCACAAGCTCCGTAGGTGGTCTCTTTTGCATTTCTTCGCTCAAAAACCTCCGCATTCATCTTTGGCCAGATTTCCTGCAAATAAGGAGAAACTTATATAAAAATTAGCACAAAAAGGCTTTTGGACACACTAAACTTAAGGAAAAACTATTAATAATACCGTGAAACCACGGTATATCAACACCCTCAACTTAAATTCGTTGTTTGTCCTCAAGCGACGCACTATGACTCAATACAAAATCTTTGTACAACAGTATCCATGTTTTATCCTTTGCAATCATTTGTCTATCAATCCCGATTAATCTCATCATATTTATTCATGTTATAACGATTAGGCTTGAATTATGTGAAATCAGACCATGACACGGACTCACCATGTAGTAACACCTATCCTCTTCAATTTCTCGCCGAGGTGCTAATATTTCCGGTACTACAACTAGTGTCCTCACTTCAAAAAACAAAATCCTCATTTTCACACAATGATTTCAGTTTGAGTATAAGGATTACTTTTTAACACTCACTCTCAGAACAAATTCACACTCATTCATAACTATTGCCATAAGCTTGCCCTTATTTTCACTACTTTAAGTTCGCTATACAACCCTTAGGATCACGATAGGACTTTCTTAGCTTGTAACACAGGCTCAGGGTCAGGTAGGGTATATTTAGGTATACTTTAGTGACTTTTTCCCCTCCTTGACATATCGGCTAAACATACCATTTTTTATCATTTTATTTTTCCTAGTTTCCCACATTCTTTCACCTTGCTATTTTCCCTTTTTTCTTCATTTGTGTAAATGAATCTCTTCTTTTCTTTCTTGTATTTCCTGTAATTTTTTTTTTACTTTCTTTCAACTAATTCTTGAGTCACTTTACTTTTGTTCTTTCTCTCTCTTTGTTCTTTCAACCCCACTTTCCAGAGCATTCCTCATAATAGCCACCCTCAACTCATGGCTTTGCCATGAGTTAAAGTACACAATACCCAAAGTTGGGTCAGGGCCATAAAATGGTTGTTTACTGCATTAGCCACCCTCAAATTATGCTTTTGGCATAAGCTGAGGTGCACATGTCCAAGGAGGGACCAGGGCCAACACATTATTTCCAGAAGAGATCAGTTGGGGTGAAAAAGAAAGGTCTAATTTAAGCTCAAATCATTTGGATCAAAGATGGATAAATTTCATTTGGTTTTCTTTTATTTAGGCTAAAAATGGGCTATATTGAATAAGGGCCTATGATCCTTTCCTAATTGTCTATTACAACTTACTTTTAGCAGGACTAACCAGACAAGTTCTAGCTCAGTACAAAAAGTGGACTATTTAAATCTTCCTCACACTCACTTGACATCTCATCACTCTACCAGATTATCAGATACCTAGTTCGAATTTTAGACTTAGGGTCATGCAGTGGTGTACCTCTATGTCATGTTTAGAGCCACACATTTATCAATTACTATGCATCGTCATGCATCATTTTCCATTTTATCAGGATATCATTTTAGCCATCATGCTCCAGAATTAAACTATGTACACAAGATATAGACATGCCGGTTCAACAGAAAAAGTAATCAGTCTCTTGGGGAAAAAGAACAAAGGCAAGAAAACCCCAAAAGAGGATAGTGAATTGGGCTACTCAGACTTCATCCTAGCACTCACTTTCCATTTACCCCACCCCCAACAAAAAGACGTGCAATTGTCCCCAATGCATAATAGAAAATTGAAATACTAGAGTGGTAGGTGAAGCAAATCTGGGCGCAAAGCGCGATGATCAGCAAGCTGGTGGGTCCAGTTCCCCGGAACCCACTACCCTTTAGTCTGGACACCCTCAGTGGTGTCCTCAGCATCAACAACACTATCAGCAGTGCCTCCCGCTATCTCCACAGTTCTGGAGCTAGACGCCCTAGCAGCTAACTCTCCTGCTCTCATCTGACGCGCCTCATCTTCAGTAAGCGAGGCTCTCCTCGCAGCCTCCATCTCACGGTGCTCCTTCTTCTGTACTCGAGCTTCATCCTCCTATCGACCCCTACCCCTCTTGGATTTCTCTCGAGGGGGAGGTAGCGGAATCTCTGAAGTGGCGAATAGGGCCGCCATCACTGTGTCTTCAGCAGGCTCTGCAGAAGGGGCCTCAGACTCAGGCACCCTAGCCTCTAAGATCATATCAATATCTGCGCGAAGGCTGTCGACTGCAGCCTGAAGGATCGACACATCCACCGGAGGGGCTGGACGGGCTAGCACCCGCAACTTAAAAGCGTCCAAGCGCTGATGAACCTCAGCGATCTTCTGCTCTGTGTGCTGGACCATTCTCCGCTCCAAGCGCTCTTCTGCCTCGGCAATAGACTTCTGCATCCAAGGCTGGATATGATGCAGAAGTGTAGCAATTTGACCTCTAATTTCTGGACCCTAGCAAGCGGGACCAGAGAGGGTAAAGGTGTTGAGCGAGAGGAGCTCGGGGTAGTGCTACTACCCGGGATAGACTCGATCGGGATAGTGTCACTGGAAGCCGCCTGCGTAGCCTGGGGGCTTGTGCTACCGTATCAGCCAGATTGTCAACAAGTGGAGGCAACTCTGGATGGGGCCCTCTACGTGGAGCCAACTCATTGGCCTCATCCCTGATGAGGCCGCTATCAACAGTGCCAAGAGGGGTCTTGAGCTGATCAACGTGCCATATAGGCACACCTGTGGACCTGCATAGAGAAAATATCATGCACGGGAAAGGGTAAGTAGTTGTGACCTTAAAAGCCTTCTCGTGCATAACCGCCTGTAGAATCCACGCAAAATCCACCTCAAACCCGGCTATCATCGCCGCCATCAGTACTGCTCGATCCCATGCGACGATATTATCAGCGGCTGTGGGGGAAAGATAGTGGCGGACAATCAACCACAAAAACTTCACCGTGAAAGTCAGGTTGGCCTTCTTGATGGCCCCCTTTGGCTCGGTCACCCAGTCGGCACCCTCTCCATCAACGGACAAGTGCAGGGCCATCCACCTCTTGGTGGTCTCTCTCAGCGATGGCTCACGCAGGAATTGGCCATCTTTAACAATCTGCCATTGGTAGTCAAACTCGGCAGTAAGAGGGGTCCGATTAGCATCAACATCCTCGCTGTATAGAAACTGGCGGATGGCAGGCATGGAGATATCAACCTGAACGCCACGTACTCGGACCTGCTCTAGTGGGGCCTGTTTTGCAGGGGCAGCCCACCTATCAATCTGTGATCGGAGAGTCTCTAGGTAGGATGCATAGAACTCTCGGACCAGCTTTTCACTATAACGTCCCAACGGACGTGCTTTCCACTCCAGTCGATGTCTGGTGAAGAGATTGTGGATCTCAGGCATTGTCGGGAGACTTCCCGTAAGGACCCGCCGCTCCAATGTAAGTGTCCGAGTCATAACTCCTTTCTCATTCAGGAACTTTGCATCGGAATAGACTTGAAACTGCCCGTCGACACACCACCGGTTGGGCTGGTCAGTGACCGGGGTGAGAGCACGAGCTGGTGAACCGGGTGTGGATTCCGAACTATCAGCCTCATCAGACGAGGCCGACGCTGCAGCGGTGGCGGGTGCGGGAACCTCAGCAGATCTGGAGGCTTCCTCCGACCACAAAACTCCTAAGGAGCCAGACGCTCATTCTTCATTAGTGGCTGACCCAGAAGGTGTGCCGGTCAGTGTGCACTCCTCATCAGACTGGGAGGCAGTGACTACGCCGGACTCCACCTTTTTGGGTGTGGCTCTGGCTGCACGTGTAGCAAGGGATGGGGTAGAAGTTCTTGGGGGCACGTACTGGGGGTCACGCTCATCATCAGAGACAACGACCAGGCGGGCAGACGGGGTGACAGACTTCGATCGCCCGTGCGCATAGACTTGATCTTGTTTCGGTGCCAAAGTAGATAGTACCTATAAATGATCAATATTAGTACTAGAAGGAGCAAACAAGACAAGCAAAACCACACAAAATAAATAAATAAAATAAAAACAAAATCAAATTTCTATAGTAACAGAGAAACACAACGGACCAGGTGACGGCTCGTCGTGAGTACGATGGACCGTCATGGGGTCCGTCGTGTCTTACTTGGACTATGTTTATATGGAGAACCCTGAAGGAGAGTCTCTGACAAGTATGACGGTATGTGCAGGACGGACCGTCAAAGGTACGACGATTCGTCGTAGGTGTTTGTCAGAGGAAACTTGAAAAAAATATGGAGACCCTTAGGAGAGGGGTCTCTGACCATCATAACGGTCATGCAGGACGGACCGTCGTGGGTATGACGGTACGTCGTAGTTGTCCGTTTGAGGACACTTAGAAAAAAATGAGAGACCCTTAGGAATAGGGTCTCTGGCAACCAGAACGGTTGTGCAGGACGAACCGTCGTAGGGATGCCGGTCCGTCGTATGTGTCCGTTGGAGGACACTTAGAAAAAGTGAGAGACCTTTAGGAATAGGGTCTCTGACAACCAGAATGGTTGTGCAGGACGGACCGTCGTGGAAACAACGATCCTTCGCATGTGGACGTTGGTGGACACTTGGAGAAAATTGGACAGTGGGGTGTTAGGGCGGTTGGAACGGACCCAATGACGGCCCATCATGGGTACGACGGTCTATCATCGGGGTCTCGTTTTGTAACTCAGTGAAAGAACTGGAGATGCCGCATTCATCCCCTACGACCCAAATCGAATTGGTAGTGTTTAAACCTACATTTGTCTAACCCAAATACCTAGTAAACTAGCAATGCTAAAGCACCTATTTCAAGGGTTTTAACACGGCAATTTCGAGGATTTTTAACCTAGGTAAGACAGAATTATATAAAAAAATGAACATATCAAGAAAAACTAGGCTAATACTAATTGATAAACAAAAATGCAATATAAATGAGTAGAAATTAGAGACACATACCTTAGAATTTGAGAAAAACCAGAGGGAAAGGTACTTGGTGATCAAGAAGACACCCACAACAGCAGCTTCGACCAGTAGATGATGACTTTTAGGAATTTGGAGAATTTGGGGGAAAAAGATCGGTTGTAAGAGAGCTTTGGAAGTTGAAAATGGAGGGAAATGGGAGAAAGAGTGAAAGAATGGGGTGAAATGAAGGGGTGGGGGTTTTAAATGATGAATTTTTAAAAAACCCCAGCCGGGTCGGGTCGGGTACACTTCATTAAAGACGCGACGATTCCCCGACGACGGTCCGTCTAGGTTGTGACGGTTAGTCGTTGGTTCCGTCGCGTGTGCCCTAGTTTGAAAATAACAGAAAGACGTACCTGGCACGACGGATTCATGCGAAGGTCCGTCACAGGAGCAACGGTCCGTCGCTGTATCCGTTAGTGACTGCTGCAGAGTAATTTTCTGCAGAATTTCCTGGTGATGTGCCTGCAAATTTAAAACCCATTAGTAGAAAATGCTACCATTACTAAAAAAAAAAACTATAAGTATTGGGTTTCCTCCCAACAAGCGCCTGATTTAACGCCGCGGCACCACTAAGGACACTTGATTACTCAGCCTTCATCAAGATGGTATGCCTCTATCACTTCATTCACCGATGCAGTATGCTCAAAATAGAGTTTTATTCGTTCTCTATTCACCTTAAACCGCACTCCCTCCTTGGTTTTTAACTCAACTGCTCCATGAGGGAATACTTGGTTAATCAAGTAAGGGCCAATCCGTTTGGACTTGAGCTTTCCTAGAAGACAATGCAATCTAGAACTGTCTAAAAGCATTAAATCCCCAACCATAAACTCTTGTTTTCCACTTTTTTGTTAATTCTCCTTCTTCATCTTTTCTTTGTGGGATATGGCGGATACCGATTGGAGCTCACCACTCTGGCTCATGGTCCTACAAATGTTGAAGGTCGCTTCTTCATTTTCAACCGAAATTTCATCTGCCCCTTTTCCATATCAACTAAGGCTCTACCTGTAACAAGGAATGGCCTCCCAAGAATAATAGGCACTTCAAAATCGACTTCACAATCAAGAATAACAAAATCTGCCGGAAATATGAATGACTCCACTTTTACTAGCACATCATGGAGTATCCCTATAGGCCTTTTCACTGTTCAATCAGCAATCAGTAGCCGCATCGCAGTGGGTGTTGGGTCACCCAAACCCAACTTCTTGTAAATCGAGAGGGGCATGAGATTTATGCTTGCACCCAGATCACATAATGCTTTCGCAAAATGTAATGACCCGACTGTACAAGGAATAGTGAACGCACCCGGATCTTCTTTCTTTTGTACGAGAGATCTTGTAGCAATAGCACTACAATGCTGCATTCTATCATCATACTCGAAAGTGACCGATCTTTTCTTTGTAACCAGATCTTTCATAAAGTTGGCATAACCGGACATTTGTTCTAGAGCTTCTACCAAAGGGACATTGATAGAAAGCTGCTTCAGCATAGTTATAAAACGCCGATATTTACCATCCTCGGTATTTTTCACTAATCTCTGAGGGAAGGGTTGTGGTGGTCTAGGCATGGGAATTACCTTCACAGGGACTTCTGCATCTTTTCCAGTGCTCTCTTCTGCTTCACCACTACCCTTTACCACCTTATCATCATCCTTTCTCACCTTTTTCTCATTAGACGTCATAGGTGTGTCAATGGTTTGCTTACTACCCTGAGTAGTGATTTCCATACAGTGCGCATCATTTTTCGGATTTTGGACAGTGTTTCTAGGAAGAGTGCCCGGTCGCCTTGTGTTCACTGTCGCAGATAATTGGGCCATTTGCAACTCGATCTGCTTAATCGATATTGCATGTGTATCGACTTTTTTCCCAATACCTGCTAAATCACACCTTAACTCTTTAATGTGCTCATCACTAGCATCGAACCTCCTCATCATTTTGTGATATCCTCAACTGCGTCATACTATCTCCACCATCCCTAGGAGTAACTTTACGATATTGAGGAGGGACATAGGGCCCATTCCTATCATTTCTGTTACCGTAGTTACCCCTATTGAAGTTGTTGTCGCGGTTGTAGTTTCCATCTCAGACATAATGACCCTCACGGTTATAGTTACCATAGATCAGACCTTGGTTCCCTTGACCTTGGCCCAATTATCCTGATTTGAGCCCTGGGCGCTCGGTCGGAAACCCCCCGTATGCTCATTTACTGCATAGGATTCCTCCGCATAATAGCATTCATCATTAGGCGGTGGTGGTTTAGGCAAGTAGTTAACTGCATTTATCTTTTCTGCACCCCCAGTGATATGTTTTAGTACCAACCCAAGCTCAGTTCTCATCTGAGCCATTTCTTCACGAATCTCATCTGTGGCTGGGTTGTGAGTGGACTACACTGCGAAGGTATTTCTCCCGGTATCTGACTTCCTAGTACTCCAAGCTTTATTATTCTGGGAGATTTTCTCTAACTTTTCAGCAATCTTAGCATAAGGACGCTCCCAATAAGATCCACCTGCTATAGTGTCCAACACCGCTTTATTATTATCATCCTGTCCTCGATAGAAGTATTCCTTCAGTGACTCATCATCTATACGGTGATTTGGGTCACTTCTCAAGAACGAGGTGAATCTATCCCAAGAACTACTAACTGAGTCTCCTGGTAGTGCCACAAAGTTGTTCACTCTTTCTTTGTGGTTTAGTTTCTTGGAGACCGGATAGTAGCGTGCTAAGAAAACATCCCTTAGTTGGTTGCAAGTGAAAATTGAGTTGTACGGGAGCTCAGTGAACCATATAGCAGCCTCTCCCATTAGTGAGAGAGGAAACACTCTGAGCCCTATTACATC
>NC_028644.1:34353026-34377099 GCF_001406875.1 Solanum pennellii
AGTGAGCATTTGCATCAGGCTACTAGTTACCACAAAGGTATGGCCTGGTGGTAGAGGAGGCAAGACAAGTGGCCCATCGGAGTCTGCTATGTTATCATAGCCTCTGTAGTTTGCTTGGGGCCGTGGAACGGGATTTTGTCCCCTCTGTTGGTGTTCACCCGGGGCATCAGGTAACAACTGACCATGAACATCAACCGGTGCTGGTATGCTCTGGTTTGGATCATCATTATTAATTCCCGAGTTTCGATTCATGTTGCGTAGTGTACGCTCTAATTCCTGATCGTAAGGAAACAAGGGTTCTCTTCATCTCCGTGTATTTGGCATACAAGGAGGGTGGTTCTGCACGAATCAAAAACAATAAAACAAAGTAAAATCAAGAAAATATCAACTAAACTATAGTAATAGGTTTAAGTTAATCTAAAAGCTACTTTCCCCGGCAACGGCGCCAAAATTTGATATGCTCAAACTTACTTCTCAAATAAGAAGTAAAGCGGTCGTGTCAAGTAAATAACCCAACTAGTGAGGTTGGGATCGTTCCCACGAGGAAAATACTTTAGACTTAACTTCAATCTATTATTACTATTGTTCAGTCAATTACTTCCTTGGAAAGCAAAAATGATAAAAAGGGGGTTTTCTATTTCTAAATAAATGAAAATAACTAGCGAAATTGAAAGAGACACTTAACAGCTTCAAATGTTGGAGTTTAATCAATTAATGAAAGTAACTAGGGTTTACGTGTTCCCCACAGGTTCATAACTTGATAAGTCTAACTATAACATTTTTTTCCTAGTATCTTGCATGCAAATTGATAAGTTATTTATTTCTAAATCCTTGGTCCGGCGTCTAGAAAATTTCACTCCGCACCTTGGTCCGGCTACGTGTGTTGCTATCCTAACCCTTATCTTTACCTCATATTAAGCATCGTATTTGATATTTGACTATGTTATTACCTCGTACCAATCAATACTAGTGTATTAGATAGTATACACTAAATCTATGTTGATAATTCTTTTCCTATTATCTACCTCCTTGGTCCGGCAAGTAGCATTAATGCGAGTTCTAACGTTGGCCATCCGTTAAAAAGACTTCTAAGCGAAAGAATTATCAATACATGCAAGACACTATTCTAGAATTGTTATTTTAGTTAGATTTTACTTCATTTTTCGTCTATGGTTCCCACAACCCTAGTTATGGAGTTTAGCTACCCATAGTCATAAGCACAATATTCAAATATATGATATATGAATTCATGTACTTACTTCAATGAGAAAGAGTAAAATCCGAAAGTTCGCTTGATTAATCAACAAAAATCACCAACAATCAATTACAAGAATCTCAAAATAATCAAGAATCTCACAAAAGGTCTAAAAAATAATCAAGAGTCTAACAATAATCAAGGTTCTAAACAAATAATCCAGAGTCTAACCTCAAAAATGAGGTTTTTCAAACTATTTCTAGAAAATAAAAACCTAATTAAACAAGGACTCTATTTGCTGGAAATCTGTCAAAACGCGGCTGGATCGAAGGACATCGCGACGGATCGTCGTGGTCACAACGGACCGTCATAAACTCCGTCATCCCATACTTATGCAATTTCTTCTGCTGCTCTCTTCATTACCCTCGACCGCAGGTATGACGGATCATCACAGGCACAACTGTCCATCGAGGGTCTCCGTTCCAAAACACTTAAACTCTTGGAATATGGGTACTGGGACTAATTCTCTGAACTTCATGATGAACCTGCAAGACGGACTGTCATGGACACGACTGTCCGTCATGCTTTCCGTAACCCCACACTTGGTCAGACTTCCCCATCTTCCTTCAGCAGCTGCACTACGCTGCCACCTACGGACCGTCACGAGCATGACGGACCGTCAGAAGCTCCGTAGGTGGTCTCTTCTGCATTTCTTTGCTCAAAAACCTCCGCATTCATCTTTGGATAGATTTCCTGCAAATAAGGAGAAACTTATACAAAAATTAGCACAAAAAGGCTTTTGGACACACTAAACTTAAGGAAAAAGTATTAATAATACCGTGAAACCATGGTATATCAATAAGTACATTTATATATCACTTAAATTAATTATCAAAAAATCCACGGATTTCTTCGGAGCTATAAAATAAATTCCTAGCTTGAATACTAAAGTAGCAGCCCAACAATTAGCAGTAAGGAATGGTGCTTGTCCTATTAAGGAGGCTCAAAGTCGTTTTAGGTTTGACTTGGTTCCATTGATAGAAAATGAAGTTAACAAACTCTTGAGATAGACTTTATTCGTGAAGTCAAATACCCTACATGGTTTTCAAGTATTTTTTCTATAACGAAGAAGAATGGCCAAATTCAAGTATATATTAAATTTAGGGATCAAGATAATGCACTCCGTAAAGAAGAGTTTCCTCTTCTCATTACTGAGATGACGATTGATGTTATCACTGGTTGTGAGGCCATGTCATTTATGGATGGTTCATCCGGCTATTACAAAATCTTCAGGGCACCAAATGCAGAACTCACCGCATTTTGCACACCTAAAGGCATTTACAACTATAAGGCGATGCCTTTCAGTTTGAACAATGTAAGTGTCATATATCAAAGGGATATGAAAAATATATTGTCACATTATTTAATGTTTTTGTTGAAGAAGTTGAGAAACTTTGAGAGGAACACCAAAGTAATTTATAGTTGGTCCAAGAGTCTATTTGTCACGTGTATTGTCATATCGATTTTTCTTCATATTATGAGTTCATGTGTTACGTTTATTGTCACATTATTTAATGTTTTCATATTATGATCTTATTTGTTACATGTATTATCACAATATTTAATTCATTCATAATCTGTCTATTTATTTCATTGGTATTTTGACGTTTGTTTAGTATTTAGATGATATGTAAATCTATTATTAGATTTACAAATGTAAAGTTTTATATCGGTAGGAACCTTGAAACAACATAATGTTATCTATATGTGACCTTTAGGTCACTAGTTCAACCGATGGAAGAGGTCATTAATGTTGGCACTAAGGTGGTCAATTTAGTTCACACATTTTGGGGTATAACCTTCCTTAGACCCAGTAACATGGAATGTTTTGTGCACCAAACTACAATTGATTTTTATACAATATTGATTCTCTAATATGAATGAAAAGAATATATGTAAAATAACTAGTTTAATTTTTTCATTTACATGCATAGTTTCTTCTAACATGATTCAAGACAAAAATCTTAACAACTATAGCTCAATAAAACCGTAGAAAATGATTTTACACCATTAGTTAATATTGTTAGCTTCTTAATGTTATGTTAATTCTGATGAATGACTATTAACAAACTACTCACAATTCTCGCAGGCATGGAGATCCAACAAGGAAAGGATATAAGCAAAACAACACCAACATGGAAAGTAATATATGCTGATCCTTACAATTACTACATAAAGACATTGAAATGAAAAAAGGAAGTGATCTGTGCAGAAAACACCAAAAATGGAAAAAAATATATGGTTGAATTGATAGAAAGGAAAACATCAATCTAAGGAACTAGAATCAGTGTACAGATGGACCAAATCCAACATACAACTCACCTTGATTGACAAGATAATATCAAGATATCAATATAAGGTAGAGATGCAAGTTAAGTCAAATATCCAAAATATGTTGACCAAACAAGGAAATGCATCAAGCCAGCAAAATCAAGACAGACAGATAAGTCCAAAACTCAAAATCGAATTTGTCCATTACAAGCGGCTTCAAGAAGGGAAAGAATAATTGTCTAAGCTGCACTGGAAAGGAAGGCATCAATTTAAGGACCAAAATAAGGAAAGGAAGATATGGCTGATCAACACTGCATGGAAACTTTAAAATAGACAGAACACTCGCACACCTGGTAGAGATCAAATCAGAATCAACAAGAAAAAGAAAAACCATGAATCAAGGAAGAAGTAAAGACAGTTGGTGATCGTTTAAGGAGAAGATCAAACTAGCAAAGGAAAGCAGAGAAAACGATTGACTGTATTGATGCAAATCAACTAAATCGCCTCAATCAAGGACTCCCTAAACTGATCCTTGATTGAGACAAATCCCTTGGCTTTTTCCTTACTATGAGCACAAGTCATCATCTATATGAAGAGAGTCAGAATGATAGCATAAAGTCCGCACTTCACTTAACTTATACAATAATCTTCTTTTATATTTCATAAAAATCTATACACCTTTGAGTGAACAATTGTAAATAAAAGAGAGAAAGATTTGAGTGTAGGTTATACAGGTAAAGGTTGTGTCAAAGAAGATGGTCTGATTTCCAAATCAGACAGGCTCTTAATCGTAACATTCTGTAACACTCAAGTTCTCAACAAGTTCTTAAGGAAGCCCTTGTAACCCAAGAGGACTGTAATAGGAACCACATCGGTGATCCGAACCAGTATGAAATACTCTGTGTTATTTACTTAGTGCAAGTTATCATTATTGTTTGTCTGTTTTACTAACGTGCAGGTGAGGTGACTGACCAGAGTAGGAAGTAGAGTGAAAGGAATTTTAATTGACCTTCCCTCTTAAATTTCAATTGGTGTGAGAGCAGATCTCACAGATTCAGTGTTTAACTACACGTGAGCAAAGATCCAATGGCACACTATCAAATTCCTCGTGCTTTACTTCAAGACGGACATTCTTCACACCGACCACCATTCTTTAATGCATAACATTACTCTTATTGGAAAGAAAGATTCACAATTTTTATCTCTTCAAATAATCATCAAGCATGGATAGTAATCAAGAAGGGCCCAAAGCCTATTCCTTAAATGACAGAAAAAGATGGCACTAAAAACATTTTGATCCTGCATCATTCGATATTACTAAGGAACAACAAGAGGTAATTCAAACTAAAGCTAGAGCTATAAATTTGTTGTATTGTGCAGTAAGCGGAGAAGAATATGACAAAATATCATCTTGCGAAACTGCAAAGGAGATGTGGGACAAACTAGAGGTAACCTATGAAGGAACCACTAAAGTAAAGGAAGCTCAAATCATCTCACTCGTAAATGAATACGAGTTGTTCAAAATGTCTGATGATGAAAATGTTCAATCCATGTTTTCAAGATTCAGTAAAATTGTTTGTGAACTAAAATCTCTTGGAATGGTATACTAAAACTCGTTACAAGTCAGTAAGATTGTTCGAATCCTTCCCAAAGATTGGGAAATTAAAGCGTCCATTCTTGAAGATGTAGACCTGCAGAACAAGACATATGATGAGATCTAGGTAATTTAAAGTCTTATGAGCAGAATCACATTAATAGGTACAGTAAGGATGAAAAGAAGAACACTGTTGCATTTACTGCCAAGACATCTGACATTGGAGATGAAGTCGATGAATATCAAAGCCAAGGAATGACTCTCATAAATAGAGGAGTTAAACAAATGCTTAGACAAAGCATAAAGAGACCTCAACATGAATTCAACAATAATTAATTCAAAAGAAATGATGATAACTGCTACTATTTTGGAAAACAAGTATCAAACAAGCTGCCCAGAATGAAGAAGGAGAAATAATCGAAGAAATAACGAAGCCTTGAGTAAAGGAGATATATCAGAAGATGATCATGATGAAACCGCCAACATATGTTTCATGGCACTAGGTGACAGAAGTGCGGTAAGATATTTTAACTGTTCTTACTGTAATGACTTACATGACTCTTCAGACATGGTTACCGATGAATTACAAGAAGTAATCGATGCATACAATAAGATTGCTCAAGAAAATAAAGATTGACATATTCTTCTCAAAGCAAGTCAAAGTGAAGTCGACTTTCTTTCAGAAGAATAAGAAAAAGTAAAAATGTAGCTGAACAATATCAAAAAATCTCCTAGTCATAACTCTGTCACATATAACAGAACTACTTTCAATGGGAGAAGATCTTCTAATCAAAGTTCCAAAAGATCCAACAGATCTTTATCTAATTCCTCTTATCATAATGTTGAATCTGGTATTTATTTCTCTTGTTATACTTTTGGTGATATTTGTCACAAATCTTTTAACTGTAGGAAATTTTCTTCGGCAAAATGGATTTGGAGACCAAAAGTTGTTAATACTAACCCTCAAAGACCCAAAAATACTTGGGTACCAAAAATAAATTAATCTAATTTTTTTGGAGGAGCATACAAGAAAAAACCTACAAGAAAGGAATGTGAGTGATTGACAGTGGAATCTCCAGACACATGTGTGAAATAGAGAAATTTTCAAACTATTAAAAACATTGCTTGCGAATTTGTAATATTTGGAAATAATGGAAAATGAGAAGTAATAAGAGTTGAACTATCACCATCATGTGATCTATCCTTGGATATGGCTTGGACATACAAAGAAGTAGATCACAACAACAAAATGGAGTGGCAGAAAGAAAAATTGATTATTACATCAAGAACAATGCTACTCGATCATAGTCTTCCTCATCATTCTTAAGCAGAAGCAGTAAAAACAGTTTGTCACATTCTTAATAGGTGTCTTATTAGGCCTATACTAAGGAAGACTATTCATGAACTCTGAAGAGAAAAGAAACCTAACATCAACTATTTCCATCCTTTTGGATGTAAATGCTTCGGCCACAATAATGGTAAGAACTATCTTGGAAAATTTTATTCAAGTAGTTACAAAGGTATTTTTCTAAGTTATGAACCTATTACCAGGGCCTTTGAGTCTTTAATAATGGAACTTTAAATGTTGAAGAATATGTGCATGTTGTATTTGATGATACTAATTAAAGAATGCGGGAAAGTGAAGCAGGTTAGGATGAAATTTATACATCTAAACTAGTAGGCGAGGGATCAAAAGTGTTCACTGAAAGTTTCACTGAAGAGTCAGCTACTGCAAAAGTAGAGTCGACTAATTCAGTCGATGAAGTAAACGTTCTCAGTGAATTGAGACACAACGCCAGCTATCGTGAGAACTTCATTCTGGGAAAACCAAATGACAAAATCCAAACGAGATCCTCTCTAAAGAAACAAGCTTCATTAGCTCATGTATCTCAAATGGAATCAAAACAAATTATTCGATATCCCACTGGAACCTGTGACATGGGGTTACCCTTTTTTTGAATGTATTGATTTGATTAGATTTCCAGATGCTGACTCTGCAGGTGAGAAAAATGACAAAAAAGCACCAGTGGAACATAAGGATATATTTTGTATCCTTCGAGATTGTCTTGGTATTACTTTTTTGTAGGAATGTGATGAAACACCATGAAATACTTTTTTGGTGATCGCTAACCTTTGACTTGTTCTTTCTTATTTTAAATGCTCCTAATAGACTTGTTTGGTCCCTAATTCTGCCTTCTGGAGGACTAATTGCTTTAAGTTTATTTTACTTGTTTTTGTTTATATTTGGTGTTTGGTTCTTCTTTATTATACCAAAGGGGGAGAAAATTCGCCAAAACAATTTTTAAGAAAGGGGAACCAAGTTCAAAGTTCGACACTTACCTGAAGCCCACAAGGTAGGGGGAGCCACATATATAGAGGGAGCGACACATAATGCCATATCTCAGGGTACTATCATGGTATCCCCATACTCCATTTAAAATTGTGAATTAATTGTCATTATCAAAAAGGGAGAGATTTATAGCTTCTTAATGTTATGTAAATTCTAATGAATGACAATTAATACACTACTCACAACTCTCCAGGCATGGAGATCCAACAAGGAAAGGATATAAGCAAAACAAAACCAACATGGAAAGTAATATATTCTGATCCTTACAATTACTACATAAAGACATTGAAATAAAAAAGGAAGTGATCTGTGAAGAAAACACCAAAATTGAAACAAATATATGGTTGAATTAATAAAAAGGAAAACATCAATCTAAGGAAATAGAAGCTGTGCACAGATGGCCCAAATCCAACATACAACTCACCTTGATTGACAAGATAATATAAAGATATCAATATAAGGCAGTTATGCAAGTTAAGTCAAACATCCAAAATATGTTGACCAGACAAGGAAATGCATCAAGCCAGCAAAATCAAGACAGATAGATAAGTCCAAAACTCAAAATAGAATTTGTCCATTACAAGCGGCTTCAAGAAGGAAAAGAATAATTGTCTAAGCTGCACTGGAAAGGAAGGCATCAGATAAAGAACCAAAATAAGGAAAGGAATATATGGCTGATCAACATTACAAGGAAAGTTAAAAATAGACAGAACACCCGCACACTTGGCATAGATCAAATCAGAATCAACATGTAAAAGAAAAACCATGAATCAAGGAAGAAGTAAAGACAACTGGTGATCTTTTAAGGAGAATATCAAACTAGCAAAGGAAAGCAGAGAAAACGATTTACTGCATTAATGCAAATCACCTCAATCAAGGACTCCCTAAACTGATCCTTGATTGAGACAAATCCCTTGGCGTTTTCTTACAATGAGCACAAGTAATCATCTATATGAAGAGACTCAGAATCATAGTGTAAAGTGCTCACTTCACTTGAACTTATACTATAATCTTCTTTTATATTTCATGGAACTCTATACACCTTTGAGTGAACAATTGTTAATAAAAGAGAAAGAAAGATTTGAGTGTAGGTTATACAGGTAGAGGTTGTGTCAAAGAAGATGGTCTGATTTCAAAATCAGACGGGCTCTTAATTGTTACATTCTGTAACACTCAAGTTCTCAACAAGTTCTTATGGAAACCCTTTTAACCCAAGAGAACTGTAATAGGAACCACATCGGTGATCCGAACTAGTATGAAATGCTCTGTGTTATTTTAGTGCAGGTTATCATTATTGTTTACTAACGTGCAGGTGAGTCGACTGACCAGTGTAGGAAGTAGAGTGAAAGGAATTTTAATTCACCTTCCCTCTTGACTTTCAATTGGTGTGAGAGCAGATCTCACAGATTTAGTGTTTAACTACAGGTGAGCAAAGATCCAATGGCACACTATCAAATTCCTCGTGCGTTACTTCAGGACTAACATTCTTCACGCCGACCACCATTCTTTAATGGATAACATTACTCTTATTGGAAAAAAAGATTCATAATATTTGTCTCTTCAAATAATAATCTAGAATGGATAGTAATCAAGAAGGTCCCAATGCCTATTCCTTGATTGACATAAAAAGATGAGACTAAAAACCTTTTTATCCTGAATCATTCGATATTACTAAGGAACGACAGGAGGTAATTCAAACTAATGTTAGAGCTATAAGTTTGTTGTATTGTGCAGTAAGCGGAGCAGAATATGACAAAATATCAACTTGCGAAACTTCAAAGGAGATGTGGGACAAACTAGAGGTAACCTATGAAGGAACCACTAAAGTAAAGGAAGCTCAAATCATCTCACTCGTAAATGAATACGAGTTGTTCAAAATGTCCGATGATGAAAATGTTGAATCCATGTTTTCAAGATTCAGTAAAATTGTTTGTGAACTAAAATCTCTTGGAATGGTATACTCAAACTCGTTACAAGTCAGTAAGCTTGTTCGAATCCTTCCCAAATATTGGGAAATTTAAGCGTCCATTCTTGAAGATGGAGACCTGCAGAACAAGACATATGATGAGATCTATGTAATTTAAAGTCTTATGAGCAGAATCACATTAACAGGTCTAGTATGGATGAAAAGAAGAACACTGTTGCATTACTTGCCAAGACATGTGACATTGGAGATGAAGTCGATGAATATCAAAGCCAAGGAATGACTCTCATAAATAGAGGAGTTAAACAAATGATTAGAAAAAGCAGATAGAGACCTCAATAGGAATTCAACAATAATTAATTCAAAAGAAATGATGATCACTGCTACTATTTTGGAAAACAAGGTATCAAACAAGATGCCCAGAACGAAGAAGGAGAAATAATCGAAGAAATAACGAAGCCTGGAGTCTAGGAGATATATCTGAAGATGATCATGATGAAACCGCCAACATATGTTTCATGGGACTAGGTGAAACAAGTGCAGTAAGATATTTTAATTGTTCTTACTATAATGAATTACATGACTCTTCAGACATGGTTACCGATGAATTACAAGAAGTCATCGATGCATACAATAAGATTGCTCAAGAAAATAAAGACTGTCATATTTTTCTCAAAGCAAGTCAAAGTGAAGTCGACTTGCTTGCACAAGAATTAGAAAAGTAAAACTGTAGCTGAACAATATCCAAAAATCTCCTAGTCATAACTCTGTCAGATATAATAGAACTACTTTCAACGGGAGAAGATCTTCTAATCAAAGTTCCAAAAGATCCAACAGATCTTTATCTAATTCCTCTTATCATAATGTTGAATCTGGTGTTAATTTCTCTTGTTATACTTTTGGTGACATTTGTCACAAATCTTTTAACTGTAGGAAATTCTCTTCTGCAAAATGGATTTGGAGACCAAAAGTTGTTAATCATAACCCTCAAAGACCCAAAAATACTTGGGTACCAAAAATAAATTAATCTAATTGTTTTGTAGGAGCATACAAGAAAAAACCTACAAGAAAGGAATGTGAGTGATTGACAGTGGATGCTCCAGACACATGTGTGAAATAGAGAGAATTTCAGACAATTAAAAATATTGCTTGAGGATTTGTAATATTTGGAAATAATGGAAAATGAGAAGTAATTGGAGTTGGAACTATCACCATCATGTGATCTATCCTTGGATATGGCTTGTACATACAAAGAAGCAGATCACAACAGCAAAATGGAGTGGCAGAAAAGAAAAATTGATTATTACATCAAGAACAATGCTACTCGATCATAGTCTTCCTGATCATTCTTAAGCAGAATCAGTAAGTACTGTTTGTCGCATTCTTAACAGGTGTCTTATCAACCCTATACTAAAGAAGACTCTTCATAAACTCTGAAGAGAAAAGAAACCTAACATCAACTATTTCCATCCTTTTGGATGTAAATGCTTCGGCAACAATAATGGCAAGAACTATCTTGGAAAATTTTATTCAAGAAGTTACAAAGGTATTCTTCTAAGTTATGAACCTATTACCAGGTCCTTTGAGTCTTTAATAATGGAACTTTAGATGTTGAAGAATCTGTCCATGTTGTATTTGATGATACTATTTCAAGAATGCGGGAAAGTGAAGCAGGTGAGGATGAAATTTTACATCTAAACTAGTAGGCGAGGGTTCAAAAGTGTTCACTAAAAATTTCACTGAAGAGTCAGCTACTGCAAAAGTAGAGTCGTCTAATTCAGTCGATGAAGTAAACGTTCTCAGTGAATTGAGACACAACGCCAGCTATCGTGAGAACTTCATTCTGGGAAAACCGATGACAAATCCAGACGAGATACTCTCTCAAGAAATAAGCTTTATTAGCTCTCGTATCTCAAATGGAATCGAAACGAATTATTCGATATCTCACTGGAACCTCTAGAATGGGGTTACCCTTTTTATGAATGTCTTGATTTAATTTGATTTCCAGATGCTGATTCTGCAAGTGATAAAAATGACAAAAAAAGCACTAGTGGAACATGAGGATAAATTTTGTATCCTTCGAGATTTTCTTGGTATTACGTTTTTGTAGGAATGTGATTAAACACCCTGAAATACTATTTTAGTGATCGCTATCCTTTGACTTGTTCTTGCTTATTTTAACTGCTCCAAATGGACTTGTTTGGTCCCTAATTCTGCATTCTGGAGGACTAATTGCTTTAAGTTTATTTTACTTGTTTTTGTTCATATTTGGTGTTTTGTTCTTTTTGATTATACCAATGGGGGTGAAAATTCGCCAAAACAATTTTTAAGAAAGGGGAACCAAGTTCAAAGTTCGACACTTTGAAGAAGCCAACAAGGTAGGGGGAGCCACATATATAGGGGGAGCGACACATAATGCCATATCTCAGGGAAGTATCATTGTATCTCCATACTCCATTTAAAATTGTGAATTAATTGTCATTATCAAAAAGGGAGAGATTTATAGCTTCTTAATGTTATGTAAATTCTAATGAATGACAATTAACAGACTACTCACAATTCTCGCAGGCATGGAGATCCAACAAGGAAAGGATATAAGCAAAACAACACCAACATGTAAAGTAATATATTCTGATCCTTACAATTACTACATAACGACATTGAAATAAAAAAGGAAGTGATATGTGCAGAAAACACCAAAATTGAAACAAATATATGGCTTAATTATTAGAAAGGAAAACATCAATCTAAGGAACTAGAATCAGTGTACAGATGACCCAAATCCAACATACAACTCACCTTGATTGACAAGATAATATCAAGATATCAATATAAGGCAGTTATGCAAGTAAAGTCAAATATCCAAAATATGTTGACCAGACAAGGAAATGCATCAAGCCAGCAAAATCAAGACAGATAGATAAGTCCAAAAGTCAAAATAGAATTTGTCCATTACAAGCGGCTTCAAGAAGGAAAAGAATAATTGTCTAAGTTGCACTGGAAAGGAAGGCATCAGATTAAGGACCAAAATAAGGAAAGGAAGATATGGCTGATCAACACTACAAGAAAACTTTAAAATAGACAGAACACTCTCACACTTGACATAGATCAAATCAGAATCAACAAGTAAAAGGAAAACCATGAATCAAGGAAGAAGTAAAGACAATTGGTGATCTTGTAAGGAGAAGATCAAACTAGCAAAGGAAAGTAGAGAAAACAATTTACTGCATTGATGCAAATCAACTAAATCACCTAAATCAAGGACTCCCTAAACTGATCCTTGATTGAGACAAATCCCTTGGATTTTTCCTTACAATGAGCACAAGTAATCATCTATATGAAAAGACTCAGACTCATAGCGTAAAGTACGCACTTCACTTGAACTTATGCTATAATCTTCTTTTATATTTCATAAACTCTATACACCTTTGGGTGAACAATTGTAAATAAAAGAGAAAAAAAGATTTGAGTGTAGGTTATACAGGTAGAGGTTGTGTCAAAGAAGATGGTCTGATTTCGAAATCAGACGGGCTCTTAATCGTAACATTCTTTAACACTCAAGTTCTCAACAAGTTCTTAAGGAAACCCTTGTAACCCAAGAGGACTGTAATAGGAACCACATCAGTGATCCGACCAGTATGAAATGCTTTGTGTTATTTACTTAGTGCAAGTTATCATTATTGTTTGTTTGTTTTAGTAACGTGCAGGTGAGTCGACTGACCAGAGTAGGATGTAGTGTGAAAGGAATTTTAATTCACCTTCCATCTTGACTTTCAAATACACCCTAAAATAGACAGTGTATTAATAAGAGGTGTAAAATTATATTCTATGATTTTATTGAGCTAAAGTTTTTGGTACGTGAAAATGAAAAAGTAAACTAGTTATTTGACACATTTCCTTTTCATTCATCGTCTCGAATTAAAATTAAATAAAACAAATAGAAGTTTGGTACATAAAGCATTCAATTTTTAGCAGGGTGCGGGGGAAGGCCACACCCCAAGAGGTGTAATTAAAATAGATTACCCTTGTGCAAGAATTATTGACATCTTCCATGACTCAAAGCATTGACTTATAGGTCACATATAGATAACCTTATGCTGTTTCAACGCTCTCCTCCCGATATAACTTTATATACATCAATCTAGTAATAGATTTATATCATATGGAAATACTCCATAAACTTGTGATAGACATTCTTATAATATAAGAATGTTAAATATTCCCTTCATTTAAAAAAGGATGACCTAGTTTGACTTGGAATGGAGTTTAAGAAAAGAAAGAAGACTTTTTAATTTTGTGGTTCTAAATTAAATTTATGTCAAATGTACCAAAAATCCCTTTAATCTTGTGGTTTTACTCATGCCACGTTGAAAGATTAAGTTAAAGTGTTGTCAAAAAGGAAAGTGGTCATTCTTTTTTAAACAGACTAAAAAGGAAATAGGGACATTCTTTTTGAAACGGAGGGAGTAATAATATAATATACATGAAAAATAGACTCTTAATATTAAAACATTAAATAACGGGATAATATATCTGGGAAATAAACTCATAGTATGAAAAAGATTAAATTATGTGACAATACACATTCCAAGTAAACTTTTTGACCTACTATAACTTATCCATTCATTCATCTCAAAGTTGTACTATGCCTCATTTTAACCGGGTGAAAATAGTGTACAACATATTCATGATTCCTAAATTAATGAAATAACTTAAGGAGTCACAACCTAATTTATTACAGTGAATTACCGCACCTAAATATTGTTTAAAAAATTATCTAAAGATAATGTCGTTTTAAACTCTACTAAACATAAGATTCTAGGAAAGGGTTCAACTAATCTAAACAAAAAGTGTTAATCACCCTTTTAAATCCATTAAAAATTGAAAAACGGATGAACTTGATTAATTAATAGCGTCAAAGTAAAATAGTGTTGTAAACATTAAACTTGTTTGTTAGAGAAATAATTATGCCCTGAATTCACTTGAAGTTGGTAAGATATCGGATTTGTTATAAACGATAGTTGAAGCATTAGAAGTAGTAAAAGAGGATCTAGTGAAATTAAATATATTAAGAGGTCAAAGTATAAGACTTGGATAAATTCAACAACTTACAAGTTACAGAATAATTTTTTATAAAGAAAAATTTGAAAAGCTAAACCAAAAAGAGTTTGGCCAAAATGTTGTTGTGGTTTGTAGTTAACGAAAGTACTTAAAAGGAAAGTGAGTATTAATAGCTAGTGTATGGGAACAACGAAATTTATTATATATTCGGAAACACATAATTAGAGATATAAACAGTAATCATATCAATACAAATAAATAAAACAAGCAGAGATAAATGAGGTAATTAATAGTTATGCTTTGTTTTAAGAGAAGGAAACAATCTCTTATGTTATCCGACGTTTTAAAAATATGAAGTGTGAAAGAGTAATGTTGTGAGGACTCCAGGATATGCAAGCTCCATGCGGTAGCTGCGTCATTGTATATCAAAATGAGAGTACTCGTCTCCAATTTCCATATCAAATAAACATTTAGCAAAAATGTAGACAAAGGAATTTGATTATTGATATTGCCTGAAAGAGGATAATAGTCATTTGAAAATTATATTAATCATCCCTTGGATCATGTTACATTATTATCTCGACCAAACTGGAGATTTCACGTACTTGAATAAAACTAGGCATATATAAATCATCGCCCATAAATATATATGTCTACAATAATGGAATAAAGAAAAAATGATCATTTCACTACTACTATATGAAATCATAGTTCAAGATCCTTATTTTAATAAATGCTAGAAATAAAGTTTCTATAGAGTAGCATATCTAATTCTTAACCAAAATAGTCAATTTATCATTATTAAGACTAAATTAGTATGTGGTCGTTTCTAATCCAACTGAGCATAGAGTTTTACATGATAACTCCATTTATATGATCAAAATTAGATTTCCCACAACTAAACAGAGATAACTATATCATATCACAATAAATGCCAGAAGTATATTAATACGTTGTAATATAAATATATACAAGAACAAATAAATAACTCTTTATTTTCTAACACAACTTCAAATGTCTAATTAAACAGAAGGATAAGATTTTACCTTTTAAAGTGCAATGGGCAATGGACATTATCAGGCTCAAATTTACTCGTCCATCAAATAAAGTCAGGTGCGATAGAGAGGAGATTCTAAAATTCTTTGTAAGAAATATTAAAACACAAGCGTGGTGTTCTTTTGATTGTAAAAATATGTAAGGTGATTTTCTTGGAAAACAAATCTTGTCTACAATTAATGTCTAAAAGAGCATGTTTTTATAAAAAAATTTAAGTCTCTAAAGTTTTCTGTTTAGGTGGGATTTTTATTTTGATTTTTAATCTTTGTCAAATGGAGATGTTCATGTCAAAACTTTTTAGACATAGCAGAAAAGAGTTCAGAAATGTGACAAAGATGTGTACTGAAATGGAGAGATTTTGCCTTTTCTTTAACGATTTGAGTGCCTACAAACCATGAAATGGGAAAGAGGTATTGAGACGTGCCAAGTTAGGAGAGAGACACTTCTTTCACGAATAAATCTCGGACATGACTTTTTCATGGTTGTACTTTGGTGGATTGCTGTGTAGATATGGAAATTGGAAGATAGGGGTGTGCACTAGTTGAAGAGATGGAACCCTAGCTGGGATAGTCTCTCTTTTTCACTTGGGCTAAATGAATAAAATAAGAAGGGCTTCACTTGGTGGACTGTGGTCAGACTTAATAAATGGAGTATTTGGGCATTTTTGTTCTGTAAATTAATTGTTTTGAACTTCTAATTTAATATACAATATGTATTACATAAAAGTTTAGTAAGTTAAAAAAGTAGAGATTAAGTAACAATAATCTATCTTAAAGTAGACGACAATAAAGTAATAGTAGTAACGTTGATGATAAAAATTTAATTTTTAAAAAATAAAAAATATGATAAATATAAGAATAATACAAGTTAGAGTAATATACATATAATTGTAATAAACAAAAATTGTAGTAAAATACCAAATATTTGACTTGTTAATATTTTAGAAACTCGATAGAATTAAATAAAAGAAAGGAGGGACAAAACTTGGTGTCAATAGCTTAATCCTCTTTGACCGTAGACAATGAAAGATATTTTCGGGCAAACAAGTTCACATAGTAACCATTTTTTTTCCAGCCAACATGTGCAACTGAAACGTAGGAGATTTATATAAATATTGGAAAGATTATGAGTACTGATCTTTTTTATGAAGAAAAATAAATTCATGGACGAATGTTGACTTCAATGTGACTGAATATCTTGGTTCCATGAGATCATGTCATATGTAGTTCAAGTATCTTAGAAGAGTGATACTAGAGGATTTTTAGTTTCTAGGGGTCAGGAAATGAGTTGGTTGAGTTTAGATGTAGATGTGGATACGAAAGAAGAACTTAGAAAATGTACATATCATGTATTTGTGGGATGTAGTCCGAGAGTTGTTGGAAAATAGATCCTTTACATCAGCTAGCAGTTTGATATTCCTATTTACCAATCTTGCCTCATTTTCCTTCCCCGGAAGCAAGAATTAAGTTCATAACTTTAACCCATAGTTTAAACCCATGGTAGTTACACCAAATTAATGCATGACAGTAAAAATTAGAGCTTAGCACAAAACCCACAACATTAAATACATACTCAAACCCATTAGACAACCCCTCGATATTGGGGATTCAGCCACCCATCACAAAAATTAAATAAATTATACCTTTGATACGCTCAAACTTACTTCTCAAATAAGAAGTAAAGCGGTCGTGTCAAGTAAATAACCCAACTAGTGAGGTTGGGATCGTTCCCACGAGGAAAATAGTCTAGACTTAACTTCAACCTGTTATTACTATTGTTCGGTTGATGAATTCCTTAGAAAGTAAAAACATAAAAAGGGGGGTTTATATTTTTAAATGAGTAAAAATAACTAACGAAATTGAAAGAGACACTTAACAGTTTTGAAAGTTGGATTTTAATCAATTAATCAAAGTAACTAGGGTTTACATGTTCCCCACAGGTTCATAACTTGATAATTCTAACTATAACAATTCTTTCCTAGTATCTTGCATGCAAAGTGATAAGTTATGTATTTCTAAATCCTTGGTCCGGCATCTAGAAAATCTCACTCCGCACCTTGGTCCGGCTACGTGTGTTGCTTTCCTAACCCTTATCTTTACCTCATATTAAGCATCGTATTCGATATTTGACTAAGTTATTACCTCGTACCAATCAATACTAGCCTATTAGATAGTATACACTAAATCTATGTTGATAATTCTTTTCCTATTATCTACCTCCTTGGTCCGGCAAGTAGCATTAAGGCGAGTTCTAACGTTGGCCATCCGTTAAAAAGACTTCTAAGCGAAAGAATTATTAATACATGCAAGACACTATTCTAGAATTGTTATTTTAGTTAGGTTTTATCTCATTATTTGCCTATGGTTCCCACAACCCTAGTTATGGAGTTTAGTTACTCATAGTCATAATCACAATATTCAAATATATTAAATAAGAATTCATGTACTTACTTCAATGAGAAAGAGTAAAATCCGAAAGTTTGCTTGATTAATCACCAATAATCACTTGCAAGAATCTCAAAGTAATCAATAATCTCACAAAAAGTCTAATGATTATCAAGAATCTCACACTAATACACAAAGTCTAATAATATGATGTCTAACAATCCAGAGTCTAACAATCCGGAGTCTAACCTCAAAAACGAGGTTTTTCGAACTATTTATAGAAAATAAAAACCTAATTAAACAAGGACTCTATTTGCTGGAAATCTGTCAAAACGCGGCTGGGTCGACGGACCTCGCGACGGATCGTCGTGGTCACGACGGAACGTCATGGACTCCGTCGTCCCATACTTATGCAATTTCTTCTGCTGCTCCTCTTCATTACCCTCGACGGCAAGTATGACGGACCGTCATAGGCACAACGGTCCGTCGAGGGTCTTCGTTCCAAAACACTTCAACTCTTGGAATATGGGTACTGGGATTACTTCTCTGAACTTCATGACGAACCTGCAGGACGGACCGTCATAGACACGACGGACCGTCACAAGCTTCGTAACCCCACACTTGGTCAGACTTCCCCATCTTCCTTCAGCAGCTGCACTACGCTGCCACCTACGGACCGTCACAAGCACGACGGACCGTCATAAGCTCCGTAGGTGGTCTCTTCTGCATTTCTTCGCTCAAAATCTCCGCATTCATCTTTGGACAGATTTCCTGCAAAATAAAGAGAAACTTATATAAAAATTAGCACAAAAAGGCTTTTGGACACACTAAACTTAAGGAAAAAGTATTAATAATACCGTGAAACCACGGTATATCAACACCCTCAACTTAAATTCGTTGTTTGTCCTCAAGCGACGCACTATGACTCACTACACAATCTTTGTACAATAGTATCCATGTTTTATCCTTTGCAATCATTTGGCTATCAATCCCGATTAATCTCATCAAATCTATGCATGCTATCACTATTAGGCTTGAATTTTTGTGGGATCAGAACATGACACAGACTCACCATGCATTAACACCTATCCTCTTCAATTTCTCACCGAGGTGCTAACAATTCTGGTATTGCAACTAATGTCCTCACTTTAGAACAAAATCCTCATTTTTCACACAATGATTTCAGTTTGAGTATAAGGATTACATTTCAACACTCGCTCTCAGAACAAAGTCACACTCATTCATACCTATTGCCATAAGCTTGCCCTTATTTTCACTGCCTTAAGTTCGCTATACAACCCTTAGGATCACGATAGGACTTTCTTAGCTTGTAACATAGGCTCAGGGTCAGGTAGGGTATATTTAGGTATACTTTAGTGACTTTTTGCCCTCCTTGACATATCGGCTAAACCTTCCACTTTCTATCATTTTATCTCGCCCAGTTTCTCATATTCTTTCACCTTGCTATTTTCCCTTCTTTCTTCATTTGTGTAAGTGACTCTCTTCTTTTCTTGTTTGTAATTCTTGTATATTTTTCTTTTTCTTTACTTTTCTTTCAACGAATTCTTGAGTCACTTTACTTTTGTTCTTTCTCTCTCTTTGTTCTTTCAACCCCACTTTCCAGAGCATTCCTCATAATAGCCACCCTCAACTCATGGCTTTGCCATGAGTCAAGGTACACAATACCCAAGGTTGGGTCAGGGCCAAAACAAAGGTTGTTTACTGTATTAGCCACCCTCAACTTATGCTTTTGGCATAAGCTGAGGTGCACATGTCCAAGGAGGGACCAGGGCCAACACATTGTTCCCCGAAAAGATCAGTTAGGGTGAAAAAGAAAGGTTAAATTTAAGCTCAGATTATTTGGATCAAAGAAGGATAAATTTCATTTGGTTTCTTTTATTTAGGCTAGAAATGGGCTATATTGAATAAGGGCCTATGATCCTTTCCTAATTGTCTATTACAGCTTACTTTTAGCAGGACTAACCAGGCAAGTTCTAGCTCAGTACCAATAGTGGACTATTCAAATTTTCCTCACACTCACTTGACATCTCATCACTATACCAGATTGTCAGACACCTAGTTCGAATTTAAGACTTAGGGTAATGCAATGGTGTAACTCTATTTCATGCTTAGAGCCACACAATTATCAGTTACTATGCCTAGTCATGCATTATTTTCCAGTTTATCAGGATATCATTTTAGCCATCATGCTCTAGAATTAAACTATGTACAAAAGATATAAACATGCCGGTTCAACAGAAAAAGTAATCAGTCTTTTGGGGAAAAAGAACACAGGCAAGAAAACCCCAAAAGAGGATAGTGAATTGGGCTACTCAGACTTCACCCTAACACTCACTATCCATTTACCCCACCCCCAACAAAAAAGCATGCAATTGTCCCCAATGCATAAAAATGTAAATACTAGAGTGGTAGGTGAAGCAAACCTGTGGCGCAAAGCGCCGTCGATCAGCAAGATGGTGGGTCCGGTTCCCCGGAACCCACGTCCTCTGCAATCTGGACACCCTCAGTGGTGTCCTCAGCAACAACCGCACCATCAGTAGTGCCTCCTGCTGTCTCTACAGTGCGGGAGCTAGACGCCCCAGCCGCTAACTGTGATGCTCTGATCTGGTGCGCCTCCTCCTCAGCAAGTGAGGCTCTCCTCGCAGCCTCCATCTCTCGGCGCTCCTTCTTCCTTGCTCGCGCCTCATCCTCTGCTCGACCCCTACGCCTCTTGGCAGTATCTCGAGGGGGAGGTGGTGGAATTTCTGAAGTAGTGAACAGGGCCGCTAGCACGGTGTCCTCAGCAGGCTCGACAGAAGGGGCCTCAGACTCCGGCACCCTCGCCTCTAGGATCGTGTCGATGTCTGCACGAAGACTGTCGACTGCAGCCTGAAGAGTCGACACATCCACCGGAGGGGCTGGTCGGGCTAACACTCTCAACTCAAAGGCGTCCAGACGCTGGTTGACCTCAGCAATCTTCCGCTCTGTAAACTGCTGCATCTTCCTCTCTAGACGCGCTTCAGACTCAGTAATCGACTTCTGCATCCACGGCTGGATATGATGCAGAAGAGTGGCCATTTGTGACTCTAGTTTATGGATCCTAGCAAGCGGGACCAATACCGGTAGAGGGGTTGTGCGAGAGGAGCTCGGGGCATTGCTACTACCCGGGATAGACTCGACCGGGGTAGTGTCAGTGGACGCCTGTGTAGCTGCCCGGGCCTGGGCTACCGTATCTGCAAGATCATCAGCAAGTGGGGGAAGCTCTGGACGGGGCCCTCTGCGTTGAGCCAACTCATTGGCCTCTTCTCTGATGAGGCCGACGTCTACAGTGCCCTGCGGGGTCTTAAGCTGATCTAAGTGCCATATGGGCACACCTGCGGACCTGCAAAGGGAAAATATCATACACGGGGAGGGGTAGGTAGTAGTGACCTTGAATGCCCTCTCGTGCATGACTGCCTGGAGAAGCCATGCGAAGTCCACCTCGAATCCGGCTATCATCGCCGCCATCAACACTGCTCGATCCCAGGTAACGATGTTATCATGAGCTGTGGGGGAAAGGCAGTGACGAACGAGCAGCCACAAGAACTTTGCTATGAACGTGAGGTTGGCCTTCTTGATGGCCCCCTTCGGCTTAGTGACCCAATCGGCACCCTCTCCATCTACTGGCAGGTGCAGGGCCATCCACCTCTTGGTGGTCTCTCTCATTGCTGGCTCGCGCAAGAACTGTCCATCCTTTACTATCTGCCAGCGGTAGTCAAACTCGGCAGTGATGGGGGTCCGAGTAGCATCTGCACTCTCGCCGTATAGAAACCGGCGGATGGCTGGCAGGGAAATGTCAACCTGCACGCCCCGGACTCGAACCTGCTCCAGTGGGCCTGCTTAGCGGGAGCAGCCCGCCTATCGATCTGTGATCTGAGAGTCGCTACGTAGGATGCGTAGAACTCTCGGACCATTTCCTCGCTGTATCGTCCCAACGGACGTGCTGTCCACTCTAAGCGATGCCTGGTGAAGAGGTCCGGCATCGTTTGCAGACTCCCTGTAAGTACCCACCGCTCCAAGGTGAGTGTTCGAGTCATTACTCCTTTATCAGTCAGGAATTTGGTGTCGGAGTAAACTTGAAACTGGCCGTCGACACACCACCGGTTTGGCTGGTCAGAGGCTGGGGTGGGGACCTGAGCTGGTGCGCCAGATGTAGAGTCTGAACTGTCAGCCTCATCAGACGAGGCCGACGCTGTAGCACTGGCGGGTGCGGGAACCTCTGCAGAGCCAGAAGCTTCCTCGGACCATGATACTCCTAAGGAGCCAGACGCTCCTTCCTCATTTGTGGCTGACCCAGAGGGTATGCCGGTCAGTGTGCGCTCCTCATCAGACTGGGAGGCAGTGACTACGCCGGACGCCACCGTCTTGGGTGTGGCTCTGGGAGCACGTACAGCACGGGAAGGTGTGGAAGTGCCTGGGGGCACATACTCAGGGTCCCACTCATCATTAGAGCCGATGATCAAGCGTGCAGATGGGGCAACAGACTTTGATCGCCCGCGTGCGTAGGTTCGGTCTTGCTTGGGTGCCATAGTAGATAGTACCTGCAAAGGATCACTATTAGTACGAGTAGTGGCAAACAAGACAAGCGAACCCATAAGAAATAAAACAATGAAAATAATATGTAATAGCTGTAGAAACAGTGACACACGACGGGCCTGGTGACGGCTCGTCGTGACTATGACGGACCGTCGTGAGGTCTGTCATGTTGTACTTGGACTCTGTATAAATAGAGAACCCTTAAGGAGAGTCTCTGACTAGCATGACGGTGTGTGCAGGACGGACCATCACAGTTACGACGGTCCGTTGTAGATGTCCGTCGTAGGACACTTGGGAAAAAATATGGAGACCGTTAGGAGAGGGGTATCTGACCGTTATGACGGTCATGCAGGACGCACCGTCGTGGGAACAACGGTCCGTCACATGTGTCCGTTGAAGGACACTTGGAAAAAAAATGAGAGACCCTTAGAAACAGGGTCTCTGACAACCAGAACGGTTGTGCAGGACGGACCGCTATGAAGACAACGGCCCGTCACATGTGTCCGTTGGGGAACACTTGGGAAAAAATGAGAGACCCTTAGAAACAGGGTCTCTGTCTAGCATGACGGTTGTGCAGGACGGACCGTCGCGAGGACGACGATCCGTCACATGTGTCCGGTAGGACAGGGGTGCTAGGGATTGTGCAACGGACCCTACGACGGTCCGTCGTGGCTACGACGGTCCGTCATCGGGGTCTCATTCTGAATGACAGTGACAGAACTAACGGTACCCTAAGCAACCCCGATGAACCCACATCAACCTTGTAGTGTTTTGGACCTACATGTGTCTAACCCAACTACCTAGGAAACTAACAATGCAAAAGCACCTATGTCTAGGGTGGTAAACATGGTAATTTCGAACATTTGTAACCTAGGTCAGGCAGAATCGTATAAAGTAAACAAAATACTATGAGGAACTAAGCTTAATACTAACTAGTAACAAAAATGCAAGATAAGTGAGTATAAATTAGAGACACATACCGTAGAAATGGAGAAAAACAGATGCAAAAGTACTCGGTGGCAAGGTAGACACTCACAGCAGAAGTTTCCACTAGTAGATAACACTTTAGGGCTTTGGAGAATTGTGAGAGGGCAGTGATCGGTGGGAGGGACTGGGGAAGTTGAAAAGAGAGAGTAATGGGAGAAATAAGAAAGTAATGGGGTGAAATATGGAGGGGTGGGGAGTTTAAACGGTCAGATTTTGAAAAATGGTCCAGTCGGGTTGGGTCGGGTATAATTCATTAATCACGCGACAGTTCCCCGACGACGGTCCGTCGCAGTTATGATGACCCGTCGTTGGTTCCGTCGTGTGTGCCCTAATTTCAAAATAGAAGAAAAACGTACCTGGTACGACGGATGCATACGACGGTCCGTCACAAGCACAACGGTACGTCGATGTGTCCGTCAGTGACTGCTGCAGAGTAATTTTTTTCTGCAGAATTTCCTGGTGATGTGCCTGCAAATTTAAAACCCATTAATGGAAAAATGCTACCATGACTAAAAAGATGATAAGTATTGGGTTGCCTCCCAACAAGCGCCTGATTTAATGTCGCGGCACGACTGGGGACACTTGATTACTCAGACTTCATCAAGATGGTATGCCT
>NC_028644.1:34380601-34385898 GCF_001406875.1 Solanum pennellii
ATAATGACCCTCACGATTGTAGTTACCATAGTTCCGACCTTGGTTCCCTTGACCTTGGCGCCAATTCTCCTGATTAGAGCCTTGGGCACTTGGTCGGAAACCCCCCATCTGTTCATTTACTGCATAGAATCCTCCTCATAATAACACCCATCGTTTTGTGGCGGTGGTTTCGACAAGTAGTTGACTACATTAATCTTTTCTGCACCCCCATTGACATGTTTTAGGACCAACCCAAGCTCAGTTCTCATTTGAGCCATTTCTGCACGAATCTCATCTGTGGCTGGGTTGTGAGTGGACTGCACTGCAAAGGTGTTTCTCCCTGTATCAGACTTCCTAGTACTCCAAGCTTTGTTATTCTGGGAGATTTTCTCTAATTTTTCGGCGATTTCAGCATAAGGGCATTCTCCATAAGATCCACGTGCTATAGTGTCCAACACCGCTTTGTTGTTATCATCCTGTCCCCGATAGAAGTATTCCTTCAGTGACTCATCATCTATACGGTGATTTGGAACACTTCTCAAGAATGAGGTGAATCTATCCCAAGAACTACTAACTGACTCTCCTGGTAGTGCCACAAAGTTATTCACTCTGTCTTTGTGGTTTAGTTTCTTGGAGACCGGATAGTAGCGTGCTAAGAAGACATCCCTTAGTTGGTTCCAAGTGAAGATTGAGTTGTATGGGAGCTCAGTGAACCACATAGCAGCCTCTCCCGTCAGTGAGAGAGGAAACACTCTGAGACCTATTACATCTAAATCCAAATCAGGCCTCCCTACACAACTTTTACACACTGCCCTTACCTTAGCTATATGGGCATGTGGATCCTCAGAAGGTAGCCCTGAAAACAAACCTCTGGCAGTGAGCATTTGCATCAGGCTACTAGTTACCACAAAGGTGTGGCCTGTGGGTAGAGGAGGCAAGACAAGTGGCCCATCGGAGTCTGCTATGTTATCATAGCCTCTGTAGTATGCTTGGGGCCGTGGAACGGGATTTTGTCCCCTCTGTTGGTGTTCACCCGGAGCATCGGGTAACAACTGACCATGAACATCAACCGGAGCTGGGATGTTCTGGTTCGGATCCTCATCATTTATTCCCAAATTACGATTCATATTGCGCAGTGTACGCTCTAACTCGTGATCGTAGGGAAACAACGGTTCTCTTCCTCTCCGTGTATTTGGCATACAAGGAGGATAGTTCTGAAAAGAAATCAAAAACAATAAAACAAAGTAAAATCAAGAAAATATCAACTAAACTATAGTAATAAGTTCAAGTTAATCTAAAAGCTATTTTCCCCGGCAGCGGCGCCAAAATTTGATACGCTCAAACTTACTTCTCAAATAAGAAGTAAAGCGGTCGTGTCAAGTAAATAACCCAACTAGTGAGGTTGGGATCGTTCCCACGAGGAAAATAGTCTAGACTTAACTTCAACTTGTTATTACTATTGTTTGGTCAATGACTTCCTTGGAAAGTAAAAACAATAAAAGGGGGGTTTCTATTTCTAAATGAGTGAAAATAACTAACGAAATTGAAAGAGACACTTAACAGCTTTGAAAGTTGGAGTTTAATCAATTAATCAAAGTAACTAGGGTTTACGTGTTCCCCACAGGTTCATAACTTGATAATTCTAACTATAACAATTCTTTCCTAGTATCTTGCATGCAAAGTGATAAGTTATGTATTTCTAAATCCTTGGTCCGGCATCTAGAAAATCTCACTCCGCACCTTGGTCCGGCTACGTGTGTTGCTTTCCTAACCCTTATCTTTACCTCATATTAAGCATTGTATTCGATATTTGACTAAGTTATTACCTCGTACCAATCAATACTAGCCTATTAGATAGTATACACTAAATCTATGTTAATAATTCTTTTCCTATTATCTACCTCCTTGGTCCGGCAAGTAGCATTAAGGCGAGTTCTAACGTTGATCATCCGTTAAAAAGACTTCTAAGCGAAAGAATTATTAATACATGCAAGACACTATTCTAGAATTGTTATTTTAGCTAGGGTTTATCTCATTATTTGCCTATGGTTCCCACAACCCTAGTTATGGAGTTTAGTTACTCATAGCCATAAACACAATATTCAAATATATTAAATAAGAATTCATGTACTTACTTCAATGAGAAAGAATAAAGTCCAAAAGATTGCTTGATTAATCACCAAAAATCACTTGCAAGAATTCTCAAAGTAATCAATAATCTCACGAAAAGTCTAATGATTATCAAGAATCTCACAATACAATGTTTACCAATACGGAGTTTTAACAATCTAAGAGTCTAACTATCAGGTGTCTAACCTCAAAAACGAGGTTTTTCGAACTATTTATAAAAAAACAAAAACCTAATTAAACAAGAATTCTAATTGCTGGAAATCTGCCAAAATGCGGCTGGGTCGACGGACCACGCGACGGACCGTCGTGGTCACAACAGACCGTCGTTGACTCCGTCGTCCCATACTTGTGCAATTTCTTCTGCTGCTTTCTTCATTCCCCTCGACGGCAAGTATGACGGACCGTCATAGGCACAACGGTCCGTCGAGGGTCTTCGTTCCAAAATACTTCAACTCTCGGAATCTGGGTACTGGGATCACTTCTCTGAACTTCACGACGAACCTGCAGGACGGACCGTCATAGCCATGACGGACCGTCACAAGCTTCGTAATCCCACACTTGGTCAGACTTCCCCATCTTCCTTCAGCAGCTGCACTACGCTGCCACCTACGGACCGTCACAGGCACGACGGACCGTCATAAGCTCCGTAGGTGGTCTCTTCTGCATTTTTTCGCTCAAAATCTCCGCATTCAGCTTTGGACATATTTCCTGCAAAACAAAGAGAAACTTATATCAAAATTAGCACAAAAAGGCTTTCGGACACACTAAACTTAAGGAAAAAGTATTAATTATACCGTGAAACCACGGTATATCAACCTTCCACGAAAGAACCATGGATAACTTGAAATCAGTCAATTAAGAGTAAACCTACTGCGGATTTAAATTCAATTTATTAAATTCAAGTCTCAAATTGTGAAACCCCAAGAACTAGAAAAGTTTTTTTCAAAAGTAAATTATTCTCTCCTTTTAACTCACTAGTCTACTTCTCGAATATAGCACTTAGAACTTCATAAAAATTATATCCTTTGTGCTATTTATAATTTTATTAAATTGATACAAAATCCACTTGATATAAAACTCGATGACATTCATTGGGCTCGCCAAAAGAACTTGGTGAATCACCCATCGGTCCTAAGCTCACCATGTGACGCTCGATCCTTGAGGTGTTTTAACCTCTATTGGAAAAGTCGATCATTCCATCAATGCGCCTTCAGCGAATAGCTGAATACCACCTTAGTCCCCCTTTCGAGCATTAAATATTTGTCTTGCATATTGTCACTTTAGAGGATATGCAACATGACCACCGTTCTAACTCGGAGCATCGTCTTCTCTTGTGGAGCTTGTCGACGTGTCACTATGGGCAAGTCCGTGCTAACTTGGCGATATGCCTTTCATGTTAGGTGATCAACAATGTTAACTTTGAACTTCTTTTTGTATTTTTGGTCAATCCTTCAAACTTTAGTCTTTGCCTTGTTAATTTTCCTTTACAGAGGCAAATCATCAATATTTCATTAGAAAAGGACAAGGTCAGGGATTGAGTATTATTTAGATAAATTAAACATAAATGAGTGAAAATCTATCAGTCATCAACACCCAAAACATAAAATTCTGCTTGTCCTTAAGTTAATCAAGACCACAATAAGCTCAATATGTGTGTCTTTTGTAGTACTTAATGATAGATATCATGCAAGCACCACGCAAATAATACTTTATATAGCATGTTACCATAAATCATGCTAAAAAAGCTTAAAATTATTACTATATTGTCACAACACAAAGTCAAACGCACTTTAGCTTCTTGTCTAATACCAGAGCATGTTTCAACAAATGCATTCAAATGATTCGCATCAAGAAAGATTCATGATCTTTGAAATCAAATGAATAAAGGTAATATAAATCAATGCAACCCTCACTCTCTCAAAAGAGAAACACATGCGCACTTTGTCCCATGGGTTTGGCCATATATTCCAATAATCACACAAACTAGTTTATGTAAGATCTCAAGGGCCTTTTAGGCTTGTAAACGGTTGAGGGCTAAGGCATGGCCAATTTAGATTGATGGAATTTATCTTTTTTAAAGTTTTGTTTCATTCATCATTAACTCTTCTTATGTTTTGCTCCTTATGTTTTATTTGAGAACTCAAATCTTTACATTCACTCAACTTATTTGGAATTCCCCTTTATCCCATTTCAGTTCTGTATTTCATTTAAAATTTTCTAAGATGTTTCCATCACCATGATGTCACAATTCTTTTTGTTTTTCAAAAAAATTTCACTTGGTTTTCATTCATCCTACTTTTTTCACACCCTTAACATACACTTTTGGCCTAAGTAAACTATTTAAATATAGGAATGCTTAAGAAAGTATTTGAGGTGAAAATGTAGAGCTTATTTGGTTTCACAGGCTTCAACAGATAGGTTAGACTCAAATGGTTCCAGTGTGGATCCACACCCTCACAAGGTTGTCAGAAAAGTCTTTATGGATATTTTGGTTCCCTTATCGAATTTTTGTCCAAGATCATGTTCCATATTAGAAAGATTGATACAATTGGACTAACAAGTTATATTCTAAGACTCACACATGCATGTTTTCATGTAAAAACGTACTACACATGGAACTTTAAACTCATTTAGAAAATCCAAAAAAGATAAAAAGCGTACATGCAATGTTCATCATTAAGTAAAAACCTCCACCTTTCAAGTAGATGCATTAAGTAGAAACCTCCACCTTTCAAGTGGATCAACATCAAGATAGAAAGTTGTATACGAACAAGTAAATTACTCAAATCTTTCGTTCAAGGCCATATCTCTCTAGTATCAATACAATCAAAAATATCATCTTGAATAAGCATAGATAATAACATACTTAAAAAATCGAAGACCATTTAAAAATTTTGGGTGTGTTTGGTATGAAGTAAAATGTTATCCATGAAAATGTTTTCTTGTAAACTAAGTAGATTTTTTACTTATTTTCTCATGTTTGATTGGTAAGTAGAAAATATTTTTGGAAACGATTTTTATTGTTTGATAAATTAATTTAAATTATTTTTTGAGAAATATATTTTATTTTTACCAGAGTAGAAGTAATTTCTGTAATTGAAAATACTTTTTAGAAACAAACATAATTTCTTGGGAAATTTAAAATATTTTTTGAAAACAAACTCAATTTATTTTTGGGGGTGGGTATG
>NC_028644.1:34386038-34415219 GCF_001406875.1 Solanum pennellii
CTGTCATGGGTAGGGGCGGGGTGAAAAAGTAATATTTTGATATTGGAAATATTTTTTGAAACACTATTTAATTTTTTGGAGGGGGTGGAGGGGTCGTGAGAAGGGGTGGGGTGAGGTGAAAAAATAAAATACTTATGTGGGAAATATTTTTTAAAATGAGTTTTGAATATATTTTACCAACAAAAAAATGTAATTTGAAATTGAAGGAATGTTTTGGAAAATGTTTTCCTTACTTTTTGAAGGGAAGTCATTTTCCTTAATTTTGAGGAAAATGAGTTCATTTTGAAAACAATTTCCAAAACTTTTAGCCCAACCTAACATTTGAAAATTGAAAAACATTTTACGAAGAATGTTTTCCTTCATACAAAACACACTCTATATATTCACATAAATTCATTATCAATCTAAACATCATTTTATTCATTATTTAATAGATCAGTCTCTATTCTAGTTCATAGGACTTTCGCGGTGTTACATTATCCCCCCTTAGGAGCATTTGTCCCCGAATCACACCTAAACCTTTTCATAGGAAGAATTTGACTCAAGAGTAGCAACCCAATCAAAAACAACAAAAACATAAAATAATCATGAGTCACATCTCATAGGAGTACTTCACAACTCCATTCAATACATAACCATAACATTAAACATAGCAACTCAATTCCCAATTTACCACATATAAGAACTCAATATATCAACATGAGGAACTACCTTCTCAATATCAATATGATGTCAACATGAACATCAAGAGTAACTTATGACCCCCCCCCCGCCTTTCAAAACACGTTAACATGCACACTACCATTTCATAAAGCAACTTTATAACAAACAAAGTAAGTGCAAGTTAAGCAGAAGATCATGAAAAACTCATTTAAGAATGAACCTTTACTATAATTATGAAAATTTTAGCAAAGCAATCCAAATTAAACATTATTCATTATTTTTAAGAGGATTATTACCAACCTCAACTTTGGTTAGAATCTAGAGGAAAAAGATGAGGATAACGGGACTTCATGTCGGCATCGATCTCCCATGTTTCTCCTTCTACTAGGTGGTTTATTCCTAGGACTTCTACGGAGGCCACCTCTTTGTTCCTCAAATTCTTGACTTCACGATTAGAATTTAAATCGGAACATATTGATGGGAAAGGTTCTCATCCACACCTAACCCTTCAATAGGGAGAATGGACACGGGATCACGAGTACACTTCTTAAGCATGAAGACATGAATATCGGATGAAGCGAATCTAGTTCACTAGGTAGTTTCAGCTCATATGCAACCTTTCCGACCCATTGCAAAACCTGATAGGGACCCAAATACCGGCGACTTAGCTTCCCCTTTTTTCCAAATCTCATCACCTCTTTCTTAAGTTAAATCTTAAAATACACCATATCACCTACTTCAAATTCAAGGTCTCTTCTCATATTTGTTTGCATAAGAGTTTTCTCGACTATAGGTCATTTTCAACATATCCCTTATAACCCAAACTCTTTCCAAATCTTCATAGATTATTTCAAGACCAGGGATGGAAGACTCACAAACCTATAACCACCCAACCCTAGAGTTACATCTCCTACCATAGATTTCTCCAAAAGGTTCCATGGAAATACTCAAATGCTAGTTATTATTATAGGAGAACTTTATCAACGGTAGGTGACTGTCCCAATTATCTATGAAATCTATCCCACAAGTTATTAGCATATCTTCTAGGGTTTGAATGGTACCCATTGCTTTCCCATTAGTCCGAGGATGAAAAGCGGTGCGAAGCTTTACTTGTGTACCTAACCCTTTCTGAAATGACCTCCAAAAACTAGAAGTGAATTGGGCACCTCTATACGAAATGATGGACAAAGGGATCCCATGTAAGCACACAATATCATTAATGTATATTCTTGCATAATAATCCACCGAATAATTACTTGAAGAGGATGAAGTGAGCGGATTTCATCAATCTATCGACACTAACCCAAATTGAGCCATTTTGCCTCCGAGTTCGAGGCAGCCCAACGATGGAGTCTCTATTAACCTCTTCCCACTTCCAAGTAGGAACATACTTTACTTGAATTAAATCTCCAGTCCTTTGATGCTTGGCGTTAACTTGTTGGCAAATTTTACACCAAACAACAAAACACCGCTACATCTCTCTTCAAACTGTCCTACCAATAGACCTCTTGAAGATCAAGATGCATTTTTATGGAGCTCGGATGAATAGAATATTGTGAACCATGGGCTTCTTCAAAATTTTGTCTTCTCAAGTCATTAACATCCGGTACACACAACCTACTTTGGAACCTAAGTACACCATACCCCCTTTGAAGAAAGACTCATTGAGATTACGAAGAATCGATTCCTTCAAATCCATGAATAAATGATGAAAAATGTTTCTTAGACTTCACCTCAACCACTAAAGATGACTCAGAGTTATGATGCATGAAACCCCCTTTTAGAGAATCTTTTAACCTAACACCCTACTGGGTGAATCTTTGAACATCCTTCACTATATCTTTTTACCCTCTTCTACATGAGCCGCATGTCGCATTGACATTCGACTTAGAGCATCCGCCACAACATTAGCTTTGACGGGGTGGTAGAGATCACTCATTTCGTAATCCTTCAAGAGTTCCAACAACCTTGATTGTCATAGGTTCAACTCCTTTTAAGTAAAAAAATATTGAAAGCTCTTGTGGTCGGTAAATACATCCATGCGTACACAATATATATAATGCATCCATATTTTTAGGCAAACACTACGACCGCTAATTAATGATCATGACTTGGGTAGTTCTTCTGATTCACCTTAACTTGTCTATAGGAAACTCTATCACCTTCCCATGTTGAATAAGGACAAAACCCAAACCTACTCGAGATATATCTCAATATATAACAAACCGTTCAGTACCCTCCAGTAAAGCTAATACCAGAGCGGGGGTAAGCTTATCTTTAAACAATTGCAAATTCTTCTTACAATTCTCCGAACATACAAACTTAGCCTTATTTGGAGTCAAGGCCTTCGATAGATATGCGATGGATGAAAATCCCTCAATAAACCTCCTATAATACCCAGACGAACCCAAAAAGTTTCAAATGTCGATAGAGCTCAAAGGTCTAGTCCAACTCTTGACCGCTTCCATTTTTCTTGGATCTATTCTTACCCCTTTACTAGACATAATATGGCCAAGAAAAGTGACCGATCTCAACCAAAACTCGGACTTACTATACTTGGCATAAAGTTTGGCATCCTTGAGGACTTGCAAAACTATTCTCAAATGGTTCACATGGTCACACTTAATTTTGGAGTACATCAATATGTCCTCAATAAAGACAGTCACAAACAAATCAACATCTTTTCTAAAAACTCGATTCATAAGGTCTGTGAAAGCCGTCGGGATATTTGTTAGGCCAAAGGACATGACTCAGAATTAAAAATTACTATACCTAGTACGGAAAGTCATCTTGGGTATGTCAAGTTTTAGAACTCTTAGTTAATGATATCCCGACCTTAAATCAATTTTTGAAAAGTAGCTTTCCCCTTGGAGTTGGTCAAACAAATCATCGATTCTAGGGAGAGGGTACTTGTCTTTATGGTGACCTTATTTTGTTTTTGGTAATCAATGCACATCCTAAGGGACCATTCTTATTTGTCACAAACAAAACCGAAGCACCGCATTCAGACATACCTAGTTGTATGAAACCTTTGTCTAGTAAATATTTGAGTTGAATCTTTAATTCCTTCAACTCGGCAAGAGCCATATGGTAAGGAGGAACTGAAATGGTTTTGTATCCTACAATAAGTCAATGCCGAAATCTATTTCCTGCAAGGGAGGAATTCCAAGTAAGTCATTGGGTAAAACGTATGGAAATCCTTTACTACGGGGACCGACTCTAGAGGAGGAGTCTCAAACTCAAGATCATTTACTGTTACAATATGATAGAGAAAACCCTTAGAGATCAGATTATAAGCTTTAAGAAGAAAAAATGAATCAACTCTTTGGAGCTAGGTTTTCCCCCTTCCACTCTACCATGGGTTCATTTGGAAATTGAAACCTTACTCCCGAGTCTACAATCAATGAAATCAAAACAAGAATGTAGCCAATCCATCCCAAAAATAACATAAAAGTCCAACATATAAAGTTCTACCAAGTCAATCAATGTGATTCTATTGGGCTATGAGATGGGACAACCCCTATATACTCTTTTATCAAGTACATAATTAGAGACCGAGGTAGAAACTGGAAAAGGTTCATGGAAAATATCAGGAAGTACGTCAAATTTTATGAACACTAAAGGGGTTACAAAAGATAAAGTGGCACCGGGATGTAGTAAAGCATAGAAATTAATGAAAAAACTTGTAACACATAGGTGAAAACATCGGGAGATTCCTCTTCATCAACCCTAGACTAGAGAGCATACAAGTGATTCTTCTTAGGAACATCGATGTTTGGAGTGTTAGTGGGAGCTTGTTTACCTTCACTCCCGTTGGCCATAAGGTTTGAATAATCTTTAAATTGGTGACCACTCTTTCAACATCTATATGCAATGCCCATAATGGCAAGAAACTTTAGTTCATGCTTTTTACCACACTTGGCACAAGTATTTCTTTCCACAAAAGGGACACTCTTATCTTCCCCTAACGCTTAGGGGTAGTCCTTCTCCCTTTATTGCGATTTAGATCATTGGAGGGACTTGGATTAGAAAACCTCTTCTTGAACCTTTGTGTATCTTTTATCTCAAACCTAGCCTTGGAGAAATTTCCCTCATTGAGCTTTAATATCTTCAACTCTCTACGAACTTGTTTAAGCTTTACTCCTCAATTTATTCGGCATGGACCATAAGACGATAAATGTCCACGCTTGGAATTAGCATATCCGACCTACATTCATTCACCATAAGATAGGATATCCCCATAACAAACTTATTCATCTTGGGCCTAGAGTCCACCACCATGGTAGGAGCATACGCGGATAGTTGAATGAACTTGAGGCTATACTCTTTCACATTCAAATTCCCTTGGCGAAGATTGATGAATTCTTGCATATATTTCTCCCTTAGTTCCAATGGAAATAACCTATCAAGAAAATCTAGTTTTAAATCCCCCTCGAGTAACCCGACCTTCCCTAATAGGCCTCTCATCCTTCCATTGTTCATACAAAACTTGAGCCACATGTTTGAGTTGATAGGCTCCTAGTTCTGCCTTTTCTTGAGAGGTCACTCCCACGACATCTACCACCTTGAGTACTTCATCTATAAACCCTTGTGGTCTTCTTCCACCTTTGATCCAAAGAATGAAGGTTCATTCATCCTTGTTAAATTTCTTATTCTTCAAGTAGTGGTTCTAGCATTGGGATTCACTTGTACCCTAGAATCTCTCGACACTTGAGTAGCAAACATTTGAATCACACTATGGATGGAAGACCTTATCTAAACACTGGACATAGACCCTTCTTCAATAGGGACTTGAGGGTTTTGAGGAGCCAGAGGGGGAACCACCTCATTCAAATTCTCCTCTTCGACCCTCTTAACATTATTCCTCCTTGTATTCACGGCGTATAAGCACAATAAAAGGATTAGAAGGAAAGAGTTAAATACATAGTGTTAAGACTCCAAGAACGATCATAGAATAATGAAGAAAGGAAGGTTCCTAATCATCTCATAGACTCTTATTCCTAAAGGTGGCGCACTTCCCATTTATGAATATAACTCTACTTGACGTGGTGTGAATGAAATCAACCCTACTGTTATCCTAAAACATTATGCTCTGATACAAAGTTTTTAACGACCGCGGAGTACCCTCTAGACGTTAACTGCGTACTCTACCTTGAAGAGGTCTCGTATAGTCCTCTTAGCTTAATCTTCATGGCATAATGAACTTGAAACAATGCAGAAAATTTAAAACTTTTATATATGGTGAAGTATACTTAGACTTCTCACATATCATATATGGAGTTTACATAGACTCCTCGTTTATGGAGTTTACATAGAATCCTAATTTTGCAATATAACCGATTCATAGTCATATTTTAATGTTGTCTCACAAAACCATCTATTAACAAGCTTTCTCAAAGGATGTAGAAGCAAACCTATTAGCCGGAACCTATTCACATAATATAAAAAGGGAGAAAGGGGCTAGTACAATTAATGCACTAAGTAGGGAGAAATGCATAAAACCCATTAAAACATGAGAAAAGGACATTTAAATGTAAAATACTCATTTATGAGGTTTTGGTAGTCATTTATATCAGTAGGACAACACATAAGACAATATTCCCAAAACGTCAAAACTAAAGTGGAGGCATAACCTTAGCACTTCCTAGGGTCCATTTGTGCAATATAGAGTTAGCATCCCATACTATTAACCCTACTTACAATTCCCATACAAACCATGTTGGCCACACATATTACATTTACATTCATCACATACCAATAATCATAGGTGAAATGCATAGATGATGTGTAACATTTGGACATAAGGATATGTTCACTTCAACTATTTTCCCTACAAGTTACATATTCTTATATTACTTTATGACTACAAAAGTTCACTATAACATCCCTCAAAGCCTACAAGTGCAATGAACAAGTGAAGTCCCAAATACCCACTTAAGCTTATTCCAATTATTAGAATATCATAGGCTAATTTATACTTCATTCATTACATTATAAATTTGGGAAGATGTACCATAACCGACAAAGACCATGAGAGCTTGAATGAAATCGGGTGTGGTAAAGCCCCACACCAAAAAGTGTTCTACTTGCCAAGGTAGACCCTACATACTAGCTACTATCTCAATCTACTAGATAATTCCTATGGGGGTACGTAGTTAAGGGATAGGGAGATTGATTCTAAGTACTCTACCTACTGCATTAGCGGAGGAGACCCCATCTTTTGGGTATCCATAGGAAGACCCAACCTCTTGCATTAATGGAAGAGTATTTTCCTCATTGGATATACCATCTTGATAGTTAATATACTTTCCCAACATAACTACCATTGTTTAATTTTATGTACATAAGTGAAGATTAATCCATCTTCATTCAATACAAGTTAACATAAAACTCTTTAATGTATTAGGTGAAAATACAATTTCATCCTAGAAGCAACATACATATCTGAGTAGCACTTCACAATCTCAATATATAGAGTTTTCATGTGGACTATATTTTCAATCAACACAAGAGATCAACTATACTATACACAATTATGCCACACAATAGGTATGGTTAAAGAGAATTAAAACATTCCAATTACCTTTCTTGCATCCTTTCATAAGCCATGTACCTTGAAAGCAAATTCAAAGTATATGCACAATAATCTTCATCATATATACAAACCCTATAATTTACCCTTTCTTAATGGTTAGGAATGAATTATCATGATCAACCCCATCTACCTCACAATAGGCATGAAAACAAGATTCTTTGACTTGATAATAATCAATTAACAATGCATCATAATCATATATACTCAATTCATTCATCAACAGTCATGATATTAGGTAATACTGTGCACATGGGTTCTTGGAATATTTTCACAATAGAAATCATCAATTGTTCCCAATACATTAATAATTCAAGATATATAACCTAAAGAAAATGATTTTGGATTGAACCCATGACTAGATCAAAAGCCCTAGTATTTGGTCACAATGTAGAATTTGAATTTAGAGGTTTTTAAGGTATTGATGGAAAAACTAATCCATGAATCAACATTCACAAAACTTAATTGATGATTGACCACGCAATTGAAGTGAATAACTTGCGGAATTGGTCATCTTTTTCAAGATTCCAATTGCCCTTCAATGGACGTTGAGTAAAGATAGATTTTTTAGAGAGAAGTGAAAGTGATTTGGGGAATTGATTTGAATGGGTAAATAATAACTTAAACTTGACCCTAAATAATATCAATTCACCCCCTAAATTACCCAAAGTTCCCCTCACTTCATTGGGTCTTTTTGTGAAGTCAAATTGAGTTAAAAACGACGTGAAAGAATCGTGAATAAGGTTGCACGGCACGGGGGCAGTTTCAAATCTTTTTTCTGAAATCTTGGTTGAGTCAGTGAGCCTCGTAAAGGCACCGCGTCGCGAGGAACTTTTTTCTTCCAAGAGTTTTCTACGTGACACGTGACAACCTTTCAAATCTTGGCTGCACAAAGGCTGCTTTTACAGCCTGTTTGCCAATGTTCGGGTCCTCCTCAAGGACCCTTTGGGTGGTCCTTTGGGAGTCGTGATTGCACATTTTTACCTTATACACATTATTTTGCCTACTTAATGTATTTATATAAGATATTTACTTCATACGGCACTCTCAAACCTTCACAAAACACAAGTACGTCTACTAGTTCAGTTTCACTAATTTCCGTACATTAAGGTCTTCCTTTGACATTTAGGCTCTAATACTTCTAATTCAACTTGATTATGTTAGTATACATCTGGCAACATCCTTTTACTTATTATTTATTAGATGAGGCTCTAGTCTAGTTGATAGTACATCCGGAGTGTCACAACTAGGCTTCAAAAAAAATTTTCTCATGATTTTAAGAAGTTACAAACTTTCAAAACACACATGAAGATCTAGTTATTCCTATTTAAGTTTTAGTGTCATTACACAATCTTTTGTTTACGTCTGTTGAATAACTTTTCCATCACAAGAAAGCATAAAAAGTTGTTTTGGTTGAATAAACTAAGAAACTTTGGGAGGAACGCCAAAGTAATTTATGGTAGGTACAAGAGTCTATGTGTCACGTGTATTGTCACATTATTTAATTTTTTGTTTTGATAGTATGAGTATATGTTTCACGTTTATTGTCACACTATTTAGTGTTTTCATATTGTGAGTCTACTTATCACGTGTATTATCACAACATTTAATGTATTCATAATATAACTCTATATTTATTGGGGTTTTTGTCATTTATTTAGTATTTTCATGCAATTTTAATCTATTATTAGATTTACATATGTAATGTTATATCTCGGTAGGAGAGCCTTGAAACAACATAAAGTTGTCTATGTGTAATCTTTAGGTCACTAGTTCTAGTGATTAAAGAGGTCATTAATGTTGACACTAAGGTAGTCTATTTACATTACACCCTTTGGGGTATGGCCTTCCTTAGACCCCTCTAACATGGAAAGAATTGTGCACAAGCTACTATTGATTTTTATATAATGTTAATTCTCTACTATAAAGTGGAAAGAATGCACTCCGAATAACTCATTTAATTTTTTCATTTACATGTACAATTTGTCCTAATAGATTCAAGAAAAAAATCTTAACAACTATAGCTCAATAAAACCATGGAAAATGATTTTACACCTCTAGTTAATACACCCTCTATTTTGATTTGTTTTCCTAAATTTCTTTTAAATCCATTCAAAAATACAATGTCCCTTTCCTATTTTCACAACTCATTACTTTTAAATTTCCACATGACATATTAAAGACTAGAAAACTAAAGTGTATTTTCATTTATTTGAAGTATATTTAATTTATGACCATAAGATTCAATGTTTTCTTTACTTCTTAAAAATTAGTGCCAAGTAAAAATGGGGAAAAAATTGAGACTACAGGAATAACATTTAGTGTTACTTTAAGCCAGTATTATCTTAACTAAAGTGATTCAACTAATTACTTTCCTTTTGAACATCATCTTTATCACTTTTTGTGTTACTTTAATGATCTTTTGTGGTGTACTCTAGGACAATCAAGGACATATATGATGAAGTCAAGACTCGGGTAAGGACAATAGGAGGTTACCTAGAGAACTTCTAATGTTATGTGGCCATACTAGGATCAACTCATATTCTGTTTTTCATTTAATGTATCGCTTACATCACCTTGTTATTTTTCATTATCGCTAGTACATTACCAAGCAACTTCGATGGGATCATTTGTTTGTTTTTCATTTTTGTTTTTACTCGAGATCAAAGGACAACTAACTTAATCATGACCTACACCGCTCCTTTTTTCATATAATATTTCACTCACATCACCCTGTTATTTTTTAATATGCTTGTACCTTTCAAAGCAACTTTGATGGTTCTATCAGTTTGTTTGTCATTTCGATGTATCGTAGTATAAAAGGAAAACTTGCTTCATGATGACCTTGGTCCTTAAAATAGTTTCACTACAATCTACTGCAAAAACCATGATCAACTTATCAGATTTTCATCTACAAGCTATAACCTTATACATTTTCGAAGCTTATCCGTTATTAAGTATAACCTTAACATTAGTTGTGCTAGGCCTTGATTTGATTTGATTAACTTTTACCATAAATTTTGGTTTCCAAACAGATGATGGTATGACCAAGAAAACATTCCACTACCTACTAACTTTCTACTGTAATTGGTATCTTACATAATCTCATATCTTAGGTCATATCCTTGGGTAGCCTCACCGACATGTTGTCTTGTATAATCACTTCTCTTCAATATTTCTTACACCTATCTCTAACTCTCCTAAGACTATCCATATCCAACCTCTCACACTTCTTCACTAGTATTCATGCATCTCATTTTTCACATTTGAAACTATTCCAGTCTAATTTCCCGATCATTTTCACTACCACAATCACTCCTTCATATCCTATCAATCCTTATTTTTGATCATATGACCATAAATCCACAACTACATCCTCGTATTCAAAAATATTATCCTCTAAACATGAGACTTCTTTGTTAGCCAACACTCCACCTTATAAAACATAGTTGGCCTAACGATCGTATAACATACCTTTATGTGTTGGTGGAAGCTTCTTAATTATCACACCCATACTATGGATGTGAGCCTCTATTTCATCCACTCTACACCAATGTATAGTGTGAAATCATCAATCTCCTTGTTTTCTTTGATAATAGACCCAATATAGTTAATATTTTGTTTTATTTGGAGGGCTTGTGCGTCAAGCCTCACTCCACACCAACTTCAAACATTACATCGTGTAATTTACACTCTAAGTGTTCTATAGTCGGTCTACTCAACCTTAACTCTTTTCACTCTGGGGTCCATTTCGAAACCTTCATCATAAATTATTTTCATCTCAATTCTTTTCAATTAGAATAATGTCATCGACAAGTAACATATACCATGATACATCACCTTGGATTCTCTGTGTCAATTCATCTATCACCAATGCAAATGAAATCATGTGAAGTGTTGATTCTAGTGTGGCCCCTTCACATAGGAATTGCTCTGATTAGAAAGCTATTGTCTTTACCCTAGTCTTCACTTCATCGTACATGTCCTTGAGTGCCTAGTGTACACCATAACAAATCACAGAACTAACATAAAAAGTAATAAAGATGATTTCAAAAAGGGAAGTATTTAGTTCAATAACTTTAATTAAGCTAATCAAGGTTTAAAACTAACAAGAAATGTCATTTTGTTAGTCTCATTTTTTGCTATTTTGACTTGGCATAATGTTTTGAAAAGTAAAGAAATTTTTTGAATCTTATGATCTTAAATTAAATATATATCAAGATACAAAAAAATTATTAAACCCTCTAGTCTAAAATATGTCATGTGGAATGTTTAAAATAAAGAGTTATCAAAAAAGAAAAGATATGTTCTCCTTTTAAACGAACTTCAAATAAAAAGAAGGAAAAACGAATTAAAATGTGTAGTGTATTAATTAGAGGTGCAAAATTATCTTCTATGATTTTATTGACCTAAAGTTGTTGAGATTTTTCTCTTGAATTACATTAGGATAAATGATACAAATAATTGAAAAAGTAAACTAGTTCTTTGACATATTTATTTTTCATTCATAGTTTAGAATTAACTTTGTATAAAAACAGTAGAAGTTTGGTACACAAAGTATTCTATTTTAGCCAGGTCCAGGGTAAGGACACACCCCAAGAGGTGTGATTAAAATTGTCTACCGTAGTTATAGAATTAATGAATTTTTCCAAGGCTCAAACTGTGACTTATAGGTTAACTTATATAACTTTATGTTGTTTTAAGGATCTTTATCTCGATATAACTTTATATATGTCAATCTAGTAATAGAATAACATAGGATGGAAATTCTCTATAAACTCATGATAGACATAGTTTTAATATGAAAACATTGAATAATATGACACTACACATAAAAAATATACTCATAATATGAAAAATTAAATAACGTGATAATTCTTGTTACAACTAGACTCATAATATGAAAAAAATTGAATAATGTGACAATACACATGCCAAGTGAACTCTTGGACCTACTATAAATTACCCTGACATTCGGCCGAATGTTATGTTATACCTCCTTTTAACCAGGTGAAAATAGTGTACAATATATTCATAATCCTAAATTAATGAACTAACTTAAGGAGTCACCACCTAATTCATTAAGGTGAATTAGCAGAGCTAAAATTGTTTAAATAATTTTCTAAGGTTCATACCTTATTAAGAGCTACTAACCATAAGATTCTAGATAAGTGTTCAAGTAATCTAAAGTAAAAGTATTAATAAATCTTTTAAAATCAATTAAAAATGGCTTAATAGAGTCAATGTAAAATAGTGTTGTAAACATTTAACTTGTTTGTTAGAGAAATAATGATGCCCAGAATTCACTTGAAGTTGGTAAGATATTGGATTTGTTATAAAAAATAATTGAAGCATTATAAGTTGTAAAAGAAGATCTAGTGAACTTAAGTAGATTAAGAGGTAAAAGTATAAGAATTGGATAAATTAAACAACTAACAAGTTAAAATAAAAAAAATTTTATAAATTTTTTATTGAAAAGTTAAACCAAAAAGATTTGGGTCAAAACATTGTTGTGGTTTACTGTTAACAAAAATACTTGAAGGCAAAGTGAGTATGCATTTATTGTGCGTGGGAACAAATAAATTTCTTATATATTAGGAAACACATAAATAGATATAAAAACATTAATCACATGAATACAAATAACTACAAAAAGAAGAGATAAATTAGGTAATTAATAGTTATGCTCGGTTTTAAAAGAAGGAAACAATCTCTTATGTTATTCGATGTTTGAAACGTATGAAGCAGGAAAGAGTAAGGTTGTGCGGAATCCAGAATATCCAAGCTCCATGCGGTAGAGGCTTCATTATATATCAAAATGAGGCTACTCGACTCCAATTTTCATATAAAATAAACATTAGGAAAGACTTAGATAAAGGAATTTGATTATTGATATTGTCTGAAAGGGGATAATAGTCATTTAAAAATTATATTAATCATCCCTTCGATGATGTTACATTATTATCTCAACCAAACTTGGGATTTCACGTCCTTGGCACAAACTAAGTATATAGAAAACATCGCCCATATATATGTATATGTAAAATAATTCAATGGAGAGAAAATTATCATTTTCACCGTAATTACATCATACCATAGTTCAAGATCCTTAGTTTAAAACTCTTAGCTGTTTTAATAAGCTCACACGAGGCTCACAAACACTCAAATGCACCAATGCAAGAGAAATGAATAAAAAAAACTCACATTTCAAAGATATAGAAATTTAAATTTGAAAAGACCATTGTCCTTTTATGTCAGGCCCATTTGGAAATGCTAAAGAATGTCGTTGTAAGTGTTCTGAAAATTTCAAACTAGAGCTTAAGCTCGCTGAACTTTCGTAAATAAACACAAAACCAAAATACTGATTCAGCAGAACAAATGGATTTCACTTAGTGCACTACGGAAACGCCTGATAAAGTTCTGATCGCCGATCATGAAAGTACATTTTCCCATATTTTCAAGATCAGAAATCAAACAGAAGTAGCATTCATAATGCCTTCGAGGCTCACTGTAAGTCTTACCTCTTATGGTCAGAAGCATGTGAGAAGCGTTTACAATAGTTTATAGACATGATAACTTTATCTCCTGGGTTTACTTTACTATAAGGATTTGATGGGTTCGTTATTTATGGTGATGTTTCAAATATTAGTTTTGGTTGTGTTGTTATGCAAAATTGGATAATTATTGATTATTCTTCAAGACAACTTAAGATTCACAAAAATAACTATCCTACCGATTATTTGGAATTTGCGGCGGTTCTTATTGCTTTAAAGATTGGGAGGATATATTTGTATGGTATCAATGTTAATGCTTTCACTGTGCCCAAAAGTTTGCACTATGAGTTCAAGGAAAAGGATCTAAATATTCACCAAAGGAGGTGGCTTTAGTTTCTAAAGGGTAACGACCTTAGAGTCCACTATCACCTAGTAATCGTAATGTAGAAGAAAATTATCTTAGTCATCTATCAATGGGTAATGTAGTAAATGTTGAGGAAGATAAGAATAAGGATATGGTATATGATGTTCATAGATTTGCCTGATTGGGTGTTCGGTTGGTTGATTTTAATAAAGGAGGCATATTTGTTCAAAATGGTTCAAAATCATCTTTTGTTATGAATATAAAGCTAAGAAAACTCTTGATCCAATTTTTTTTGAGTTTAAGGATGTGGTCCGTCCTCGAAGCATGAGGACTCACAAAACCTCTAGAATCAATCAAATCACCTAGTAGTCATGAAACTAGGCACCCTAAATAGTAGACCCTACATTCAGAAATAATGTACGCAAGAGTATACGTTAGTACAAAACAATGTACCAAGTATGATGCCAAACATAAAACATTAAATCATGAAAAAGGGATATTTAATCTGAGGACATGCAATTGACAAAGTTAAGCGTCATATGAAAGAGTTATAAAGCATAACTGTAAATCATTGTCAATATCAGTTAAATTTATCTTTAAAACCCTTGAAACTCATATGCCATACTTCTTGAAGGAACCTTAGTTCATTATTACTTGTGGGTAATCAAAATTATCCGACATGAGATCATGATAGCTATAACATGATCCCCAGTATTTCCCAAACCTAATAGTGTTGTCGTACTCACAAAGGTAGAACCATGAACATCAAGCTTAAGTGGATCAACTAGCTAATCAACCTATGGGGGCATGTTATTATGGGATAAGGAGATTGCTATTAAAATCCAGCCTCTAATAATGTGTGGGCTTCAGTTTCATGAGATTACTTTGGAAACCAGACCTCTACTAACGTTAGATCTTCCATCTCATATTCAATATCCACTCAATGCTAAGTATTAATCCCACATAATTGTTATTAAGTCTTTACTTATCTCATTATCCATGGAAAATTTTCCTTGGACAACCACACAAAGTTAGATTCATTAGGATATCTTCTTAGATCATTCATGAGAAAACCTTTTACCATCCATGATCCTTTTAGTATCACTTTTTATATTTGATTCAATTAGGTGAGAAATACTTTCAAAATAGGAATACTTCCTATCTGAGAAAACCTTTCACATCATGCTTGTTAAATGTTTGTGAGAATGTCATATAAACAACACAACAAGAGCATCATTATTCGTACTTTACTGTGGAAGCATCCTTAAAATATTTGCATAGATTTCATAAAATAATGGATAAGTCATTAATTTACCTATTGAGGTCAAAACCCACTTTAATCATAAGGTTTTGTAAAATATGGGCTAGATTTGGATTTTATCATAAATTCTGATAAAATATTCAATACATGTTTACTTTCATAAAACTTTTCCTTGAAGATCAAAATATAACATCAAGTGATTCGTTAATTTAAATGATGGGCAAAACATGGGTTCATAGGAAAAATCATCATAAAACTATTGTAATTCATCTATTGATGCTTGATTTCATAAAAATCTTCTTTCTTAATCCAAATCAACATTAAATCATCATAATTGAAAATATGGGATGTACATTGATTCACGGATAACCATCATAACGACCATAGTATATCATAAATTCATGAATAAGTTATCATAATTCAATAATTTCAATCTACATTGAAGAGATCCCATGAAAATTGAAGAAAACCCTAACTCTATGGGAGCATTTTACTCTTTGAAATTGAGGAATTTGGAAACTCCATGGATGAAAGCTATCATACCTCAAAGCTTAACTTCAATGGAGAAATTGAAGGTATACCTTGATCATATCTTGAATACTATATTCTTCTTCAAGTTTCTAGAGAGAGATATATTTGAGCGGAGGAACTTGATTTCATTTGGAAATTTAAGTGAATTAGTTTAGTTTGAGTGATTTAGGGGCTTAAAATAATTATATAGGGCTTTAGGTAGAAGGTAAAATGAATTATTATTGATTTAAAACAATTGAGGGAAAAGTCTCAAAAGTCCCTGACTGTAAACTACCAAGATGGAATGATAGAGGTCAAAACGATTCGTCATCATCACCACGGTCCGCCAAACGTGTCGTGAATAATTTTTGCCTAGAAGTGGTTCACTATTTAGGGCATAACCTTTTACTTTGAGATGGTAATTGAGCAAACTTGGTGGACTTGGAAAGAGGACTCAAGGTCCTTTAATATAACAGGTTATGGGCCAACTAGTTGTTTTAGAGCTAAAATATATTATTATTTGAAGTTGAATCTAAACTCTTAGTCTAAGGAAAAGCCCTTCATCTGAGGTTTGACGAGCGTAGGGTTAATAACTAGGAATTTCTAGTAAGAACAAGCTAGAGTCTAATGGAAGCTAATAAGTGACTTTAGAGCCTTACATGTTAGTATAAGGCTGTAAACTTTTTTAAATGATTGAAATGACCATTTAAGTTAGTTTACTGATTTTAAAATAAAACATCAATAAACGACCATGACGTCCGGAAACTAGTAAGTTAAAGTAGTTAGATGATCATTAGCGGAAATCAATTCTTAATTGCATCTAAATATGTATTTTGAGTGTCAATTGTCATTCTTTGTATAGGTCCCTATATAATTTAGCGACATTGCTTCTAATGGCACTTAACTAATATCGGTAAAGACTTTAGAACTCTTTATTAATATCAATATTTAATGCCGCTAAAAATTCTTTTTGTTGTAGTGGAACTAGTTTGTTTAAGGGTCTTGTAATGGACTTTTAGAGTGTGGTATAAAGGTTAAAGTCAAGGTAATTGTTTACTGCACTTATAAATACGTAATTAGGTGTTAAATGTACAAATACGACCCCCAAGGATCACCAAAGGGATCCTTGAAGGGGACCCCAAAAGCAATCCCCAAAACTGCCAAATGGATTGACATACGACGGGTTACACCCAATAAGCCAACCTACGGACCATAGGTCATGGGTGTAAGTCATCACTGAAATTTCCTGCAATCTTTTACCCTCATAAGCAAACCACGGGTTTCACCTATGGACAAGAAGTATTTTTACGGTCTGTAGGTGACCCCCTCGTAGGTGCTGCCAGTTGTAAAGAAATTTAGTTTAAGTTAGGAGTTAGGGGTTTGGTTAGTTACTAAGTAGGGGTTAATGTGGGTCTGTTAATAGATTATTTAACCACCTATATAATCTTAAATAAATCGTAAACTAATCATTCTAACTAACTCATCTAAAGACCCCTAAACTCTCTCCAAATATTCCCTTTCTAGAATTGAAGTAGAACAATAGAAGAAGATAAGAAGAGAGGCAGAAACTATGTTGAGATTCCACTGCTGATTCAAGCGTTGTATAAGGCATTGATCAGAAGTGAGGGAATATTAATCATACATTGATTCTTCCAACTATGGATCCCCTATAGTTTCCCCAAATTGTGAATCCTATACTCGAATCTAGCTAGGTTTGTGATTGGATTGTGGGTAAGACTTTATTGTGATTCCAATCTAGTGGATAGAATTAAATTATGCTCCAATTATGTATGTTTGATGAATATATGTTTTTTTTTCATTTGAATTACTTTACGAACCCTAATCTAAGTTGATAAAGGTGATCATTGTGGGTTTAAACCATTAGAGGTAAGGTTGAAGGTTCTAAATTGATCTTTTTAATTCAATTATCTTGAATACGAATTGATCATAGGTAGGATCATCTAATTATAAATTGAACTAGGTTTGATTGAATATAAAGGATCTTGACTTGTAAAGTTAGAATTGAACCTTTATGATTAAGTATTACTAGAATAACCGTTTAATGATCAAGGTGATTGAATAGCTCATAATTTAGACATGGATCATGATAGAATGAAGTTCGCATTTAAAATAGGGTTTGTAGCCATTTATGTAAAGGATTTGGTAGTAAATTCAATATGAGGTGATATTGATTGAGTATTATCTTCCTCTTATACACTCAGACATGAAGAAGCTAGAAGAATCAAGTTCTCTCACATAAAATGATTCTAGGTGGACTTAATAACCTAAAATGACTAAAATCATGTTATACTAGAATAGCTTAAAGCTTTGATATATGACCCCTTCATGTATAGATTTACTTGGAAAGACACAACACGGTAGGATAGCTTGAAGTTGAGGCTTGTGTTTCCTTCATGTGTAGCTTGTCTTAAAAGAATAAGACCAAGGTTGATAGCTTGGGATGGAGGATCAATACTCTCCTAAGGAATCACATAACATAGCATTGTAGAATGCATATCATGGTAGCATGACTTAGTAGTAGTCATGGTATCCTAGGATTGAGGATTTATACTCTCTTATGGGTAGCTTCAACAAGCATTGTTAGAGTGCATTCATGGTATCTTGGCTTTGTTTTGGACAATACCATTTAATAGTAAGTTTGGGATAAAGGAGTTATACTCTCCTAATAGTATCTTGAGTTTCATGCAAGGTGCATTTCAACGAATCGATTGAGTTAGGTAACTCATGGTAGCTTAGGATTGAGGAGCCATACTCTGCTAAGGATAGCTTAAGGTTGACAATTATAGTCCCCTATAGATAGCTTTCATTTGTATTCTGGTACACTTGTAAGGATAACATGACTTAGTTTGTTAAGAACTATTTCATGGTATCTAGGATAGGGTAGTGTTATCTTTCATAGAATAGCTTATATTTTCATGATAGTTTAACTTTCAAGGTAGTTAACTTATCTTAACCTAGCTATGTTAGAAAAGCAGATAACTCTGTCTGGACTATTAGAGGGTCACTCTTTTGTAGCCTTGAAAAGTAAATAGAATAGAGGGATTAGAACCCAAATAATGAACATTCATGATACTCAAAAGAAGTACTTAGTGTGGGTAGTAGTAGTATGGGATGCTATCCATACAGGGCACAAGCATGACTTGAGGGTAGTTGTTAAGCGTTACCTTATGTAGTAAGGCTTAGCTTGGGTTTTTGAAATTGTTGCCTCTCAAGACATTATTGACTAAGTTGGTAATGCCTTTTTCTTATGAAGTAAGCTTTTTAGTAAGATCATAAGCGGGTGAGTTTGAATAAGATGACTTCAATAGTATGCTTAGTGTGAAGGGTAGTATGGGATTTTATTTACATATTGCCCAAGTGTTTCTTAGGGTTACTTTGAAATATGGTGCCCTTATGGTAGAAAGACCTATGATGTAACCCTGCTCTTAGACTATGAGGGTAAAGTTGACCAAGTTTCTATTCATTCTTGTATAGTTATAATGTACCTCCTATGCTCATTAACTACGTGTTATGATAAATTATGATCATATGAAGTTTATGCCTATGATTATCAGGATTATATTATGACCATGTTATTTTATCTTTTGCCAATGTCTTATGTTGAGCAACCATTTCTTATGACGCTTCACTAGATTTCCTACATTTACCTTTGTACTCACACATATTGCCTACAATCTAACAAAATGTAGTGTTGGAGCAATGAGTTTCTAATGGAAGCTAGAGTTTCAAGTATTTAGAAGATTAAAGATCTTGGTGAGTCCTCATAGCTTCAAGGAAAACATCCACTTACCTTATGCCATTTAATTTTATGATTAAGAATATGTATGGGATACGTCTGAAAGACTATTATTTGTGTCAAGTTAGATGATTGGAGACAAAAGTGTAAGAAAAGACTTCTGTTTGCGATAAATGAAAATGAGTTTGATCGTATATCTTAAAGTTTTGAAGTCTTCAATATTTTCTAAAGTCATGTCTTCTGAATATGCTAATGGGTTGTACGAGACACCTTTTAGGTCAAGTACGACATATTATTACTAGGGCGTGCTTTTGGGTCGTGGTAAACTTGGTATCAAAGCATAAGGTTCTGAATTTTTTTTTAGGATGTCTTAAACCATATCTAAGTAGAGTCTTTTTCATGTGTGTGATTCGTGATACCTTTCATGAATAGAAGTCTTTTGGATGTTTAGGAACAATATCTCTTCTTCATTCCTTTAGTCGTGCCATAGATGTTTTAGATCTAGTAAGTGTTTCCCTTAATGTTTCCGTATGATTTTTTTTGGTTATGGAAAATACTGGAGTTAATGCTAGAAGAGATGAGGAAGTTTAAGGGGAATAAGTTCTTTAAGGATGAGAGAGTTCTTCAAGATGAAACCCCCAGAAGTCTATGGCTCCTGGGTTAAGAAAAATCCAAATAGAATCATAGATAAGGTTTATAAGGTGCTTGTAATCATGGGAGTCTCTTCCATTGAGAAGGCAGAGCTAGCTTCCTATCAATTGAAGCATGTTTTCCAAATTTGGAATGAGCAATGGAAAGATAGTAGAATAATAAGAGTGGTTCCTATAGAGTGCAAAACTTTTAAGTCGGAATTTCTATATAGGTTTTTCCCCAAGGAGTTGAGGAAATCCAAATTTGTATAATTCATCAACCTCAAGAAAGGTAATATGAGTATTAAGGTGTACTATTTAAATTCTCTCTTTTGTCTAAGTGTGCCTCCAACATTGGTGTCTAATGTAAAGGATTTGATGAATAGCTTTATGTCGGAAGTGTCCGAGATGGTTAAAGAAGAATGTCGTGCGACAATGCTACATTATAACATGGATATCTCATGTTTTATTATGTTTGACCAAAAACTAGAGGAATGAAAGCTCAAGAAAGAGAGGGGAAAATAAAAGAAGATGTCTAGGTTTGAATGTGATTATACTTTTCATGATTGGTCCGATGGACATGGTTGTTTTAGGTATCGACAAAAGTTTTCTGGACAAGGTTTTTATAATTCTCAAAAGCATATAAAAAGAGAGGGTGTCTACTTCTAGCCAAAAGCGATGAGAAATGAGTCCTTATGTCCCCGTTGTTCTAGTTGTGGTAGGAGGCATTAAGGTAGGTGATTTGCCGGTAGAGAGGGTTACTTTAGTTTTGGTGAGAGTTGCCACGTGATGAAGATTTCCCTAACACTAAGGTCAAAAGGAGAGAAAGTAAGTAAGTTTTCTCTACTAGCAGGGTGTGGAGTCTCGAAAGAAGAATAAATTTTATTCTCTCCAACCTAGGGAAGGTCAAGAGTGATCTCCTCATGTCATTTCTTGTATGTGTTTATAGATAATTGAATTATGTTTCCAGGGCCGATAAGTTTGCTAAATTCCAATCTCCGAGTGAAACGTTATGCCCGATTTAGTGAAGGCCTATTGAGCGTACCTAAACGACAAACCGTCAATTGAAAAATGACTTGTCAATCCAGGTCATCGATTGCTCCGACACACATTAATTAGGGGTCTTTTGGTCTTTTACTACTTTGTAGGACCCCTAAGATATGTCGTTTTGACCCTAAATAATGAGATTTTAGTCATTTTAAGACTAGAAAAATAACTAAAACTTACCTAAGTAATTTAAATCATTAATCAAAACATAGAAAATTAGAAGTAAGAAAAAAGTAAAAGGTCAAGAAGCCTTGTTCAAGAACGCAACAAGTTTCCATCCGTTCCAGCCTCAAAATCTAAAGATTTCTCTGTGGATTTCATCACCTGTGAGATTTCACTAGTAAGTTCCTTTCACCCATTGGGTTCCTAGTTTTCAGTCAGATTCTTGATTTCCATATCATGATTAGATCTAGGGGTCCTAGAATTCAAACATATCATCATGAATTAGTTAGTTTTATGCTCCAACCAGATTACCATGTTATTACTCAAATTATTGCATTAATTTTAGAACCCTAGCTATGTATTTCTTTAGTTCTTGAATTACACACCCTAGGTCAGATAATTTAGTTATCTAGTTATACATGCCTTAGTTATTAATGCATTATTATCAAAATTATTGTTGCATTCTCAGTATGGATGTTCAGTTTTGAGCTATCTAGTATTTACAAAAATTCAGTCACAATTACTTAACTACTTAATTCATTGTGAGTACCATAATACCAAGTTGGACTAGGGTTTAGTGTATCCAAAAAGTTTTAGAACTAGTAGCCAAGTTGGTTGTAAGTTCCCTTTGAGGGCATCAGTATAGTGATCACCCAACATGTATCTTTACTTCTGGCAGGGTATATTGGGTCCTCTCGTTGAGGCATATACATCGGACTCTCCATTTAGTTCGGTGGTTTTATTATCGATTATTAGTAGATCCATAGCTCACTCGGACTCTATTGCATAGACCATAGTTACAATTTAGTTAATATTCAGTCTCAGCATATTATAAATTTGGTCATTGCATCCAATAATATCAAATTCGGTATATCATGTTAAGAATATTATACTTGGTTTTGTGCTTTTTCAGTTATGTAATATTTCAACTTTGCTCTATCCTACATGATGATTACCGTTCAAGGACTGTCGCATACATGCAATACATCTTCTCGTGATGAAGGTTTAGGTTCTTAGAATCCAGATCACACTTAGATCAATTTCTAATCTCTAGTTCAGCAGAATCAGTGGCGAGTCCTCATTCTCCGATGACCATAGTAATGAGTTTATTTTAATATTTGAGTCCTTTAGTTTCAGTTTTTGATAGACTTAGCTGGGTTCTTTCTTATTATTTCTAGACAATTTAGAGGTTATTTTAAGACATAGTTAGTTTTAACTTAATATTGAGTTAATATCTTCTTTGAATTAAACCCATCAGTTTCAAATATCTCAGCAATAGTATATGGGTATTCCCCATTTTCTTCATTTTAGCTATGATTTAGCTTATGCATTAATTTATTTTCTTTAGTGTGCTCATGATCATGCCAGCAGGGTTAGCGTGGGATCGTTTTTAGTCCTAGGTCTGGTGTCCGCATCTAGCGGGTTATTGTAGATGGTTTGTGAAAGGATTTTCACCCATTGCCTCACCATTGACTAGGTTTACTGAGAACATGGTCAAGTTTTAATGGTCAGATAATTGTGAGAAAAGGTTTGCAGAATTGAAAACTAGATTGACTACATCTCTCGTCTTGACTCTACCAGAGAGATAATATAGTGATGTAAACTATTGTGATTCATCCAGAGTTGGCCTAGGTTGTGTGTTGATGCAGCGAGATAAGGTTGTAGCTTATGTTTGTAGACATCTTAAGTTTCAATAGAAGAACTCTTCAATTTATGACCTCGATCTCGCAAATGTGGTGTTTACAAGATATGGAGACACTACTTGTATGGTGTTCATGTAGATATGTTCACTCTCCATAAGAGCCTTCAATATGGTTTCACCTAGAAAGAATTGAATCTTTGCTAGAGGAGATGGATCGAGTTCCCTAAGGATTATGATATGAGTTTGCATTACATTCCTAGTATGGTGAATGTAGTAGCAGATTCTCTTAGTAGATCATCTATGGGAGGTGTAGACCATTTTGAGGAATAAAGGAAGGATCTAGTGAAGGATCTTCATAGGCTTGCTCGCTTGGGAGTTCTCCTTATAAGCATATCAGACAGTGGTGTAACTGTTCAGAATGGGGCAAAATTTTTTTTGGTAGTGGTGGTTAAAGAAAAACAAGACAGTGATCCAATATTTCTTGAACTTTAGGGTGTAGTACACAATCAGAGAGTGGAGGTTTTCTCCCAAAGGGGAGATTGTGTACTTCTTTATCAGGGCAGATTGTTTGTTCCTGACGTGGGTGAGCTATGACAACATATTCTTGCAGAAGCTCATAACTACAAATATTTTGTTCATCCAGGAGCCGCTAGGATGTACCGAATATGCGGGAAGTCTATTCGTGGAATGGCATGAAGAGGGTTATAGCAGATTTTTTGAGCGAGTGCCCCAATTGCCAGCAAGTAAAGGTAGAACATTAGAAACCAGGGGCTATGACTCAAGAGATCGAAATTCCTACTTTGAAGTGATAAGTGATCAATATGAATTTTATCACAGGGTTACCTCGAGCTCGCAGACAACATGACTCTATTTGGGTGACAATTGACAGGATGACTAAGTCTTCTCGCTTTTTGGAGGTCAAGACTACAGATTCTGTGGAGTACTATGCCAAGATTTACATTAATGAAATTTTGAGGGTGCATGGGGTACCTTTGTCTATCTACTCAAATAGAGGTCCTCAATTTACCTCTCATTTTTGGAATTTATTTCAGAAGGGATTTGATAATCAAGTTAACCTTACACACCATTTAATCCATAGAGGGATGGAAAGGTAGAATGTTCCATTCAGACCCTAGAGGATATGTTGAGAGCTTGTATTATCGATTTCAAGTGGAGTTGGGATGATCACTTTCCTTTTATTGAGTTTGCCAATGAAAATAACTACAATTCTAACATTCAGACAGACCATTATGAGGAAGGTGCTGTAGATCTCTTGTTTGTTAGTTTGAATGATGTGAAGCATATTTGGAAGGTCCTGATTCAGTCTTTTATGCTATAGATAAAGTGCAAATCATTAGAGATAGACTAAGATAACCCAGAGTCGTCAGAAGTCTTTCCTACTTTTTGAGCCATAAGATACATCATTTTGACCGTAAATTATGATATTTTAATCAATTTAAGCATAGAAGAACAAATAGAAATTATGTAAGTCAAATCATAAAAAATTTAGAAAATTAGACCAAGAAAAGAGAAAAAGTTCAAGAACCCTAGTTCAAGAACGCAACAAGTTACCATCAATTTTGGCCCTGAAATCTAAAGACTTCTACGGGAATTTCATAACCTGGTATGTGGGATTTCACTAGTCGGTTTCTTTCACCCATTGAGTCCCTAGTTTTCAGTCAGATTCTAGATTCTCATACCATGATTAGACCTAGGATTCCTAGAACTTGAAACGAACATCACAAATTTGTTAGTTATAGGTTCCAAATCAAATTACCATGTTATTACTCAGATTTATTGCATGAATTTCAAAACCCTAGCTATGTATTTCTTTATTTCTTGAATTAAACATTCCATGTGAGATATTTCAGTTATCCAGTTATACAAGTTTCTATTATGAATGAGTCATTTTCAAAATTATTATTGCATTCTCAATCTAAATGTTCTGTTTCGTGTTATCGAATATTTAGAGAAATTCAGTCATAATCAGTTAACTACTTAATTTATTGGAAATAACATAATACTGAGTTGGACAATGATTTAGCATACCCAAATTGTCCCAGATCTACTAGCCAAGAAGGTTGTAAGTCCCCTTTGTTGGCATCAGTTCAGCGATCAGCCAACATGCCTCTTTACCTCTTTCACGGTATATTGGGTCCTCTTGATGGGGTCACACATCGGACTCCACATTTAGCTCATATGATTTAATGATCGGTTATTAGTATCTCCTACAATTCAGACTCTATTGAATTGACCATAGTTACAGTTAAGTTAGTATTCAGTCTCAACATGTTATAAATTTGGTCATTGCTTCAAGTTAGCATAAAATTCAGTACATCATGTTCAGAATATTATACTTGCTTTTGTGCTTGTTCAGTTATTCATTATTTCATCTTTATCTATCCTACATGCTCATCACCTTTCAATTGCTGACACATATGTGCGCTACATCTTCTGATGAAGTAGGTTCATGTTCTTAGCATTTAGATCACCCTTAGAGCGATTTCCGCTCTCCAGTTCAGCAGAATCTATGGTGAGTCCTCATTCTTCGAGGACAATAGTCATAAGTTTAATTTTAGTATTTTATTCCTTTAGTTTCAGGTTTTGCTAGACTTAGTTGGGGCATGTCCCAACATTTCTAGCAATTTTATAGGCTATTTTCAGGCATAGTTAGTTTCAGCTAAGTATTGAGTTGATATCTTCTTTGTATTAAACTCGTCAGTTTTAAGTATCTCAGTCATAGTATATGGGTAAACCCCATTTTTTTCATTTTAGTTATGATTTAGCTTCTGCATTAGTTTATTTTCTTTATCATGCTCATGATCATGCCAGTAGGGTTAGCTAAGGGTCAATTGTGGTCCTTGGTCCGTGTCTCTTGTCCGCGTCTCGAGATAGTTCGGGGCATGACAGTGTAGGCTTACCACTAAGTGAGGATAGTGTGTCTATCTAGTGGGTTATAGTGTGTCATGTGTTTCCATGATTTCCTTATATGCATGTTAATCAAAATGCTTACATTTTGTCTAAAATGACTAGTATGCATAGTTTCCTCATATTGTAGCGCAAAGTAATATCTATTTCTGGTTCCAAGTGTAAGTGTTGAGCATGTTTTAGCGAGGAGATGTTAGTTCCTCCTTGAGAAGGAGTAAATATTAAATTTGATACATTTTTTGGTTCTTAGAAGTAGTTCATACTCCATTGCATGACAATAAATGAATTTAGCTTGGAATTGAGATTTTTCTTACTGGATCATGTTCAATAGATGCATTTCATGCATAATGGTCTTTTAAGTTTGATTTTTTTAATTTAGAGAATATTTAAAGTGTCTAAAGTGGGGGTTAATTTAATAACCTAAATTTCTAGTAAGAACAAGCTAGAGTCTTATGGAGGCTAATAAGTTACTTTATAGCCTCACATGTTAATTTAATTTTAGAAACTTGTTAAAAATATGAAATGTATATTTAATTTATTTTGGTGATTTTAGAATAAAAGCTTCAAGAAATGGCCATGACGTCTGGAAACTTGTAAGTTGAACTAGTGAGACGAACTGGTGTATTTAAGGGTCTTCTAATGGACTTTTGGAGTATGGTATGAAGGTTAAAGTCAAAGTTAATGTTTTTACACTTAAAAAGGCATAATTAGGTGATTAACATCCGAATATGACCCCCCAAGGACCACCAAGATGTCCTTGAAGGGGACCCCTAAACTCTAAATGGAGTGACTTATGGATGGGACTAAGCCCAAGTATGTCCACCTATGGACAGTATGTCCTGGGCGTAGATAAGGCCTGTAAGTTCCTGTAATATTTTACCCTCATACCCAAATCACGGAGCACATCTACGAAAAGTAAGTGGACCTTTAGTCCGTAGGTGACCCCCTAGTAGATGCTGCCAAATTAAAAGAAATTTAGTTTAAGTTAGAACTTAGGGGTTGGGTTAGTTATTGATTAGGGGATAATGTGGGTAGGTTGATAGGTTTTTTAACCACGTACATAATCTTAAATAAACCCTAATATAACCATTTTAACAAACTCATCTAAATACCTAAAAACCCTCTCCAAATATTCCCTCTGTAGAATTGAAGAAGAACAAGAGAAGAAGGGAGGCAACAACTAGGTCGAGATTCCACCATTTATTAAATATTACTCTAAGTCATTGATAAAAATTATGTAAAGGGTAATCATCCATGGGTTCTTCCATACATGAATCCCCTATAGTTTCCCCCAATTGTGAATCCAAATACTCGAATCTAGCTAGGGTTGTGATTGCATTATGGGTAAGACATGCTTGTGATTCCAATCTAGTGTATGTCATTAAATTATCTTTAAATTATGTATGTATGATTAAAATATGTTGTTGTCATGTGAATAACTTTATGAACCATAATCTAAGTTTATGAAGGTGATCATTGTGTGTTTAGGCCATTAAAGGCAAGGTTGAAGGTTCTAAATTGATCTTCTTAATTCAATTTTCCTGAATACTAATTGATCATATTTAGGATCATCTATATATCAATTGAAATAGTTTTGAATTAATAGGTATGTTCTTGACTTGTAAATTTAGAATTGAATCTTTATGATTAAGTATGACTTGAATTACCTTCTAATAATCAAGGTGATTGAATAGATTGTAATTAAAACATGGTTAGTATTGAAAATAGGGCTTCTAGACATTGTTGTTAGTGATTTTGTAGTATAGTATATATGATTTGATCTTGATTGTGTATTCGTCTTTTTCTTATACACTTAGATATGAACTAGCTAGGAGAACCAAGTTCTATCACATAAAACGATTCTATGTAGGCTTAATAACCTGAAATGAATCAAATTATGACTAGAATAACTTTAAGTTGTGATATGTAATCCCTACATGTATTGCTTGTCTTGGAAAGACAAAACCAAGGTGGGATAGCTTGATGTTGAGACTTGTGGTTCCTTCATGTATAACTTGTCTTAGTATAATAAGACCAAGGTTAATAGTTTGAGATGGAGGATCTATCATCTCATAATGAATAGCATGACAGATAATTGTATAATGCATGTCATTATAGAATGACTTTTTAATAGTAATGGTATCCAAGGATTAAGGACCTATACTCTCCTATGGGTAGCTTGAAGTAGCATTATTAGAGTGCATTCACTGTAGCTTGAACTAGTGTTGTTAGAGTGATTCATGGTAGCTTGACTCGGTTTAGCCAAAACAATTTCATTGTAGCTTTGGGATAAAGGACTTATACTCTCGTAATAGTAGGATGAAGTGAATGCAAGGTATATTTCAAGCAATTACTTGAGTTAGGTTAATCATGGTAGCTTGGATTAAGGATTCAAACTCTCCTAAGGATAACTTAGGGTTGAGAATAGAGAGAAGAGAGTAGTGGAAGACTGATGTTTTATTTATGAAGGCAAATGCCTCTTATATACACATACATAATGACCTTTCATCTTTGCTAAAAGACGATTGGCCTTTACTATTTACACAGTTACTTGACCTTTACTATTTACACAGTAACTTGACTCTTACTATTTACACTGACACTATTTACTTTACGACTTTTTTACAAGAAAACAAAATAAACTTTGGCCAAATGGCCGACATACTATATTCTATTTTATTTAATGGCCTTTACATTTTTATATATGGCCGACAATGATTATGACTAATTTGTACACATATCTTTATGTCTTATCTTCTTCTCCTTAGTTTACTCCAGTTGTACTCCCGGGACATAGTTATCTTCGCCATTGCATTTTGAACATAGATGGTCTGGATACTTTTGTCCGATCAGTTTGCAATATCTGGTCATCAAATCTTGAGAAATGAAATTTTTCCTGATAGCCCTTGTTGTAGGTATTTGTTCTGGTTTCAGTAGACTTAATATCCATTGTCGTACTTCTTCCATATCTGCTACTCTTATATCTTTACAATTGGAGTATATCATTGTTTGATCTCTGTTGTAATAACTCCAAATTGCATTTTCATTTAGGTAATTGTTTGATAACTCATTTAATATAGTAGCTATCCCAATAGTTCTTTTGTTTGCATAAAAATTTGGGATATCCACCTT
>NC_028644.1:34420174-34427979 GCF_001406875.1 Solanum pennellii
CAACCTCTTAATAAATTATACTTACTTATTATGTAATAATAATGGTTTAATAATCATCTCGTCTAGTCACTACTACAGCTTTCTTCTTTGATTAGTTACCCTAACAGCGCCTCAACTCTGTTTACTCCCCTAAACGGCCTTCTTTGCCTACCGGTTTCAACTTTAGGATGGCATAGTCTGGGCATACTTGTTCATAGAATATTTCTGTAGCAAACCTTCTAAAGATGCTTATTATAACATTATTAGAACATGATAAATAATTATAATTAACAAGAGATTTTCAGGAATAAATTTGTTTAGCTACTCATAAATTTAAGAGTGTATACCTGTTTTTGTAGATTTGTAGCTCCAGAATTTTCCATAGTTATTATTTAACTAGCTAGCTCTGATACCAATTTTGGGTGGAAGCGTTAAAGAGGAATAATTGTAGAGAGAAGAGAGTAGTGGAAGACTGATGTTTTATTTATGAAGGCAAATGCCTCTTATATACACATACATAATGACCTTTCATCTTTGCTAAAAGACGATTGGCCTTTACTATTTACACAGTTACTTGACCTTTACTATTTACACAGTAACTTGACTCTTACTATTTACACTGACACTATTTACTTCTTAGTGTGGATAGTAGTATGGGATGTTATCCATACATGGAAAAAGTACGAGTTGAGGCTAGTTTCGAAGGGTTCCCTTATATAGTATGACTTTTCTTGGGTTGTTGCAATGTTTCCTTCCATGCCATGATTGACTAAGCTGGTAATGCCCCTGCCTTATGAAGTAAGCTTTTTAGTAAGACCATTAGACAATGAGTATGACAAAGATGACTTCAAGACTATTCTTAGTGTGAAGGGTATTATGGGATTCCTTTTTATAAATTGCAAAAAATTGTTTCTCGTGGTTACTTAGAAGAATGGCGCCCGTATGGAAGAAAGACATATGACTTCACCATGCTCTTAGACTATGAGGTAAAATTTACCAAGTGGTTTTTCATGCTTACATGGTTTTGATATATATCCTATGCTTATTAACTATTTCTTATGATATCTTATGTTCATATGAATCTTATGTTTGAGACTATGCTATTATTATGATGATTATGTTATGATCGTGTTATTATATCTTATGCTTATGTCTTATGTTGACTAACCATTTGAGATGCTCTTATGATGTGGTCCTAGTTTTCATACTTAGTACTTTTGTTCGAACACATATTGCGTACATTCTAACCAAATGTAGGGTTGGAGCTTTAAGTTTATATTTGACGCTAGAGTTTCAAGGATTTGAAAGTTTCAATATCTTTGTGAGTCCTTATAGCTTCGAGGACAACATCCACTTACCGTACTTCATTTAGTTTTATGTTTAAGAGTTTGTATGGGCTGCATCCCAAAGACTATTATTGATGTCAAGTTAGATGGTTTGATACAAAAGAGTTGGAAAAGTCTTTCGTTTGCGATTTATAAAAATGACTTCGATTGTATATCATAAATTTTTTCCATATTTCTATTGTCTTATGTTATGAATATAATAGGGTCTTGTATGAGACCCCTTGGGCGTCAAATAAGCCATATTACGAATAGGAGCTGCTCTGGGGTCGTGAAATATGTGCCTACCACGAGCCGTAGTGCCTCTGATGGTCATGATCCAGTAGCTAGGAAACCTTCCCTATAGTTCCCAAAAACAAAATCACCTTCACGAGCGCTCCAATGGCTTTAACAAGCCATGAAGTATCTTGTGGGAGTGTAAGGTTTTTTGGCAGCCTTTGGGAATATAATTCCTAGCCACCTTCTCTGTCACCATGATTCATGGTCCCTAACACGAGGTGTGGAAGTAAGAAAGCTGCGAAAGCCATTTCCTAAGGTCTATGTGCACAGGCACGGGTAGTGGCGCCCTTGCCGACTTGTGGGGACTATCTTGGAGGATGCCAAGGTTGAAATCTCGATCTCATTCCTTAACACATAGCCCCTAGGTTAGACTACATAATCCCAAGGTGTTACATTATCATATTCATGGAAACATTCGTCCTTGAATGACATTCTAGGAACCTGTTAAAAGATACGAAAGACTATAAGCCCGTTATGCATGCAACTCATCAAAATTCACAAACCAAGGAGGACACATCAACACCATGACAAACATACTCAATTCATCACAATGAAGTAGGAACTACATCTAACAATCCATTATGCATGAAATATCAACATCTCTCATTATCAAGGAGGAAGTACCTTTTCCAAGCTAAAAGCATGTTCAACATAAATCATGGAGCAATACATAATTTACTCTAAAAAGTATATCTAAACCATATTTATACATTCACCTCATGAAGTCTATAGGAAACTAATACTCAATGCAGAATCGCATAAGGAAAATCAGTTACAAAAACTCATTTTATTTCAAAACACAAGGTTTAATGAGTATGCATCACATAAGGAAATCGTGGAAACACATAAAACATATGACTCCAAAACAAAAGACAAGTCAAGAAGAAACTCATTACCTCAAGCTAGAATTAGAAGCACAAGGAATATGATGAGTATATATAATCCTCGGCCTCTAAAGCAGAACCCTCAACTAATTGATTTCTTCACAAAACCTTCACGAAGCTATTTCCTTGTTTCTCAACTTCTTAACCAGCCACTCAAAAATCTCTACCGGAATTTCTTCATAAATAACCTTCAATCAATTACATAAAATCATTTCTTTCAAAATATAAGTTTTAGTGATCATGCATTAAATAAGGAAATTATGGGAACAAATGAAACACATACCCCAAAATAATAGACAAACCAAGAGGAAACTCATTACATCAAGCTTGAAATATGAGTAGATGGAAAAACATGAGGATATAAAGAACTCATATCTACCTCGGCCTCCAAAATAGCACCCTCAACTAATTTATTCTTCTACAAAACATACACAAAATATATTTCCTTAGTTATCAACTTCTTATATTGTAGCCTATCATTAATAAATTAATCAAGACTCCTAGATGTGGTTTATGAGACATCTTAGCCTTTTCTCTGATTGCCAAGTTTGTCGCGAACCAAGGGTAACCCCTGGATGTAAAATGATGTGTAAAACCACGAAATACCCTATACAAGCCACTTAGATCTCATAATGTAAGAAATATAACAATTGGAGTAAAAATAGTTCAACTCCAAAACATTTTATAAAATGAAATGTGGAAGTTTAAATCTTGTATCATCATAGACATCTCATAAAATAAAAGGAAATTGGATGTAACCCATGCATCATGTACCAAAAAGAAATACATGAAAGAAGCTAAAAAGATTCATCCTTAAAGCATGAGTACTCACAAAATGTCGATAATCAATCATATCACCTACAAGCCACAAAATTGAGCACCCTGAATATTAGACCCTACTTTTGGGTAAAAATATAGGCAAGACTATGCGTAAGTACAAACAATGTACCAAGTATGATAGTGATGCATAAAACATATAAAACATGCAAAATAATACGTATAAATTCATGACATGCAATTGGCAAAGTAAAAAATTATATGTGTCACGCCCTGAGCTATCCATGAGGTGTGGACATCGGACCTAAGACTACAAATGATGCTAAGAAAACCATGGTGGCATGCCGTGAGCACACTAAAGGAAATAAATAGATAACTTCCTGTTGCGGAAACTATGTCATGACATTGTAAATGATGGGGAATACCAACATAATAATCACCAACATAATAATCTGAATAATGATAAATACCAGTTTAATACAAAAGACAAATCCAACTCTAATACTAAAACTTAAACTAACTATGATTGAATAAGCCTTTATAAAGGCTAGAAATGTTGGGACATGCCCCAACTATATTTTTGCAAAAAAGAAACAAAAAGACTGAAAATTGTGAAATAAAACTCACGATTTTCATCCTCAAATAATGAGGACTCACCACTGAATCTGCTGAACTGGAGATCAGGAACCGACCTACACGTGATTTGGATATTGAGAACGTGAACCTACATCATGAGAAAATGTAGTGTATATACTATGCGACAATACTTGAGTATTGGGTATGAAGGATAAAACAAACATCAATATAAAACATAATTGAACAGATAATAACAGAAGTAAATAATGTGTACATGATAGATATACTAGATATTGAGCTAACTTAATCCAAGGAGCACATTGATAACATGATGACTGAATGTGCCCTGAACTATAAATATGGTCAATAAAAAGAGTCTGACTGAACAACAGGAGGTGCTAATAACCGACAATTAAACCACATGATCTAAATTTTTAGTTCCATGTATACACCCCATTAAGAGGATCCAATACACCTGACTAAAGGTGTAGAGGCATGATGGAGTGATCACCAAAAACAAGACAACATAGGTGACTAACAGCCTACGTGGCTAGTAGTTTTGGGACAATTTAGGTATGATGAACCCTAATGTAACTCGGTATTATTCTACTCCCAATGAGTTAAGTGGTTTACATTTTATGACTAAGTTTCTATAATACCGCATATTGAACATGCAAACTGTGAATTAAAAAACTAATCTGATAATGATGTATGAACAAATGAGGCATGTATTACTAAAAAATTGACCTAGAATGTGTAAATCAAGAACAAAAGAAAATACAAAGCTAGGGTTCTGAAATTCATGCAAAAATTTGAGTAATAAAATGATAATATGAATAGGAATATACACATAGGAATTTCATGATGATCTCCTGTAATTTTTGAAACCCTAGGACTCGTTATAATAATGCAATAAAGAAACTGATCGAAATCTAGGCACCTAAAGGCTAAAGGAACCGACTAGTGAAATCTCACATACTTGGTAAAGAATTCCATAGAGAAATTATTTTATTCGGGGCTGGAAAAAATGGAATCTTGCTGCGGAGCTAGTTTTCTCGACTTGTTCTTCTCTCTTGCTTTATTTTTGTAACTTTTGATTAATGATTTGACTTATGTAAGTTCTAGTTATGTTTCTAGATTTAAATTGACTAAATCATCATTAGGGTCTAAACGATGTAGTTTCTGTGAAAAAACTAAATAAAGGACCAAAAGACCCTTGACTTAAAAGTTATTGGAGTCACGTGAGGAGCTGACTGACGGGACATGAATAGACTAACGGTCCGTTCTTGCCGACTGTCATTTGAGATTTTTTTTTTAGTTGAACGACCCTTGAGGTGGGTCAGGGGCTTAGCAACACCCCCAGGCCTTAACATTCATAAAATCAAAATTACATGAAGGGGGACATAAACCTTACCTTCTAAAATTGGTAGGTATAGAATTGACTTATCTACTAAGATAAATCAACTCAACCTTATACAATTAGGTGCACTTAAAAAAATAGTACCTAGAGAGGACTCCTCCCTTAATACAATTTTCTAAGAATGCATGAACTAGGGAGACTCTCCCTTTACAAAGTATACATGAAAAAAGTTCAAAACTATCCTAAAAACTATCATCTAGTCAAAGAATAAATTTGATTGTAATTTGTATAATCATCCCTTTGATGCTTTGTCTTTTTGCTAAGGAGGATGTTTGATTCTCTTGATTTTCCTTCTTCTAAAGCTTTGTACACCCATCTTTTCCAATATATAGCTTCCTCTAATTGTTCCTCTTAGTTGTTGAGTAGTATAAAAATGCTGTGGAATGTCCAGATTGTGACTGAATTTTGCTAGCAGATCTGCAGTAGTGTTTGCTTCTCTATATATGTGTTGACATTGAAAATACTTCATTTTGCTTCCTATGTGCATAATGTCTTGAACCGTTTGTTGACATCTCCAAGGAATGCTGCCATTCTTGTTAATCCATTTACACAAGAGCTCTGAATCCACTTCCAATTCAATACACTTGTATCCATGTTGTTTACACCAATCCAGCCCATATAAAGCTGCCTTTAACTCTGCCATATTGTTAGTTCCAAACCCAAAAGGTACTGAAAATGCATAGATCAACTTACCTTGTTGATCTCTTAGAATTCCTCCCCCACCTATTTTACCTGAATCCAATAGTGCACTACCATCTGTGTTGAGCTTGTATTTGCCTGCTGTTGGTGTATTCCATCTAACCATTGTAATTTTGTATTGCTGTTGACATTGATCCATAATGTTGATCAAATTATCCCAACTGTGCTGCCATGAGATGCTAGGAAATACAAGTCTCGTAACCTGCATAACATCTTTAAAAATACCATATTGTACTCTTTGAATACTTGAATGTTTTCCTCCATATTTCACAGTACACCTGTTTTTCCAAAGATTCCAACAAATAAAGTTAGGTAAAATATAAGTAATTACTTTATGTACCTCATTATGTATGTGCAGATTCCTCCATTGCAATAGCTGGCTTCTCAAATTGATATTAGATATTACTGCTCCTACTTTTGCTGCATAGTAACTCCAAATATATTTGGCAAAATTTCCAGTGATTAGAATGTGATTTATGTCATCTTTGCCTTTCTTATAGCAACAATAACAATCAGCAACATCCTTGCCAAATTTTTGCAAAATGTCATTGGTAGGTAGTTTACCCCTCAAAGCTCTCCAAATAAAGAAGACTACTTTGAAAGGTATATTTTTCTACCAAATTATATTGTTAATAGGATCTTTGTGTCTTTTCTTTCTAATAATCTCCCATGCTGAAGCAATAGTAAATTTGCCATTCTCTTCAGGTGTCCATATGGAAGTGTCTGCTATTCCTTCAAGATAATTGATGCTGGTCTGAAGTATATTGGGTACTATCAAGGGTGGTACATGGTGTCTAACAAATCCTTCATTCCATTCACCATATATAAGATAACTAGCCAATAGACAATTGTTTAAACTAGATATATTGCCACAGATGTTTGCAAGAGAACCATTACCAAGCCAGTTGTCCCACCAGAAACTGCAGGTGCCTGAATTAATCTGCCACTTAATAAGAGATTCCACATCCTGTCTATTCCTAGTTAAATACCTCCATACTATAGAATCCCCTGTATCATATTTCTTGGCCACAGAATTAGCTCTTTGACAATATTTGGCTTTTAAAAATTGACTCCACAAAGAATGGTTTGTTCTGAATTCCCACCACTGTTTATACTGAAAAGCTACACAAACATCTTCCAGCATCCTTACACCAATTCCACCTTCATTAGTTGGAAAATCCATAGTTTCCCATGATGACCAATGATATTTCTTCCCATCATTATCAGTACCCCAAAAGAAATCTGCAATAACTCTTTTAATGTAGCTAAGAGTAGTCTTTGGAGGAGAAATAGCAGATAAAGTATGAATAGGGATGGACTGCAATACATGTTTAACTAAAGTGACCTTTCCTCCAAAATTTAAAATCTTGGATTGCCACCCAGAAATTCTTTTAATAACCTTCTCAACTATTTCAGAATAATAGATGATCCTTTGCCCACCAATATATGATGGACAACCCAAATAATTGATAGGACTATTCTTCCTACTAAAACCAGTTGCCAACTTGATATCCTCAATAATAATATGACTAGTATTAGGAGTTACCATAAAGAAACTTTTTTCTTTATTGACTTTCTGATCAGAGACCCTTTCATACTCCTCTATAGTCTTTATAATAAGATGCAAAGATCTATTATCAGTAGAGGAGAAAATAATAATATCATCTGCAAAACTATTGTAACGACCTGTTTAGTCGTTTTGAGCAGCAGATTTTATTTCTGGAAAAACTGTGTGAGTCGACGGAACCCACGACGGACCGTCATGGACACGACGAGCCGTCGAGGGTGTCTCGTTCCAAAAGACTTAGACTTCTGAAATTTGGGTACTGAAATCGACTCTCTGAACTT
>NC_028644.1:34434812-34450207 GCF_001406875.1 Solanum pennellii
GGGAAATAATAGATGTTGAATTTTAGAAGTTATTGAATTGTCTTTTATTAATGAGTTTAAGTCTTCCGCATTGCTTTATGTTGATATTAAATTGAAATGTTAAGGTTTAGATTGGTTGGTTCGCTCACATAGGAGGGTAAATGTGGGTGCCAGTCGCGGCTCGGTTTAGGGTCGTGACAACTAAGATGATTAATCTGAGGCCCTTTTCTTTCCATATGAAAACCTTTATACAACTGATTTTGATGAAGAAGATTTAATTGTCTGGAAAGTACTTCAGCACCTAAAATAAATAGGGCTGGGGATAATGGATCTCCTTGTTTAAGACCTCTTGTAGATTGAAAAAATCCATGTCTTTTGCCATTGATCACAATAGAGTACCAATTATTACTCATAATTCTCCAAGCTTTATCAATAAATAGTTCACTAAAGCCCAATTTTCTCAAAACAATACAAGTGTAAGCCCATGATACTCTGTCATAGGCTTTAATCATATCAAGTTTAATAACAACATTTCTGCCTTCCTTGGGTAGTTTGATTCCATGAACAATTTCTTGAGCTAACATAATATTCTCAGATATACTCCATCCTTTTACAAAACAAGATTGATTGTCTGAAACAATATTAGGAAGAATAGATGCTAATCTGGTACTCATAATCTTGGAAATCATCTTAGTAGCAAAATTACTCAAGCTGATAGGTCTGAAATCTTTTAGTTTACTAGGATGCTCAACTTTGGGTAGAAGAATTAGGCAGGCATGTGTCATATATCTAGGCATAACACTACCATTAAAGAAAGACTGTACTGCAGCCAAAAGGTCTTCTTTAATGATATCAAAGCACACTTGGTAAAACTTGCCTCCAATACCATCAGGTCCAGGGGCAGAATTTGGGTTCATACTCATAATTATCCTTCTCAATTCATCCTCTGTAGGCAGTCTATCTAAGGCTGAATTTTGATCCTGAGTAATCATAGTAGGTATACATTGAATTGTATCCTCCCTTATCTTCTCGTTGTTGCCAGTAAAAATATTCTGATAGTAATCACAGGCTTCTTTAGCAATATTATTCTCCCCTTCAATCCATACACCATTTTCATCCATTACTTTATGTATTACCATTCTCTTTCTTCTTCCTCTAATTACAGCATGAAAGTATTTAGAATTTGCATCCCCTTCTTTCAACCAATGCAACTGAGTTTTCTGTTGTAAAATATTATATTCAACTTTCAAATACTTAATATATTGAGCATTAGCAACACTTAATTTCTCTCTATGATCCTTGCTATTATTCTGGATCATATCTTCTTCAGCTTTTTTAACAATCTCCTCATACTGCTTAACTTTTTCAAAAATATCACCATATTCCTGTTTTGACCAACACCTTAAAGTATTAGTTAACCTCCTCATTTTTGTATGCAAAATCCACATAGGATTTCCAATCACCTCGTTTTTCCAACAATTTTCAATAGTTGCTAAAAAAGACTCATTATCAGTCCAACAATTTAGAAATTTGAAGTACTTAATAATGTTCTCCTGATTATCTCTCATTTCCAGCAGTAATGGACAGTGATCTGATCCTACTGATGGAAGGTGAGTAATATTAGTTTGTGGCATCTTTTCCAGCCACTTATCATTAGTCATTCCTCTATCCAATCTTTTCCAAATTCTTGCACCATCCTGTCTGTGATTACACCAAGTAAAATGTTGACCATTATAACCCATATCCACCAAACCACAAGCTTCTATAATGCTAATGAAATCAAGACTTTTGTTGATATTGTACTCCCTACCACCCAATATTTCATTAGTAGATGAAATCACATTAAAATCACCCATAATACACCAGGGATACAGAGTTTCAGACCATTTCAACATACTATCCCAAAGAGGCCTTCTCAAATGATCCTTACACTTATTATAGACATAAGTCATTATAAACATCTCACTGCATTCCTCATGCTTAATTTCACAAGTAATTTGCTGCTGATCACTATCAAGAATCTTATAATTCACCTCATCAGACCAAAACAGCCAGATTTTGTTATTAGGATTGCAATGGCTATGATTCATCAACATCTGCATTCTATAAAAGTCTATTTGTGAATGGTTAGCAAAAGGTTCTAAAATGGCAATCAAAGACAACTTATGAATTTTCCTAAGATTAATCAACCTTTCTAGAGCACCAAAAGTATTGATACTCCTAGCATTCCAACAAATCATCTTAATCATTAAATACCTCTACTTCTAGCTCTAGTGTTAGGCTTACTAGTACTAGCCTGTTTATTTTGTTTCGACAGCTTCCTTCCCCTAGGTGAAAGACCCTGTTTCCCAGTGACATCCCTAATCTCATCAACATTAGAAGTATGAGGTAAAGGGCCTTTTTGATGTTGGTAAGAGGTGTTAATATCCACCCCTGGCACATTACCCTCCCCTAAAGATTGAGTATCAATATCATACTCATCTTCAGAGTCAGGTTCCCTATATTCATCAAAATTATCATCTTTTTGATGATCAATAGGGTTCTTACCAACATTAAATTGATTTTTATTACTACTTTGATTATTCAAAACATGAGGATTATTTAAATTGATTTTATCTGGGGGTTCTTTATCAACAACAGTAAAAGACCCCTGTTCATCAACTTTGCCTTTTCCTTTAGCCATTCTAATCTGAGCAATTCTATCATTCTCCTGACCACTTCCCACCTCACCTCCAACAGCTACACCAACATTAATATCATCAATATAAAGGGGTGCAGGGGAGGGGAGCATTGAGTCAATACCTGAATCATTGATTACATCTTTTTGGTAAACAATTTGTACATTCCTATTGACTTGTGTTTCCAATCTTTGTTTCTTACTTCTTTGATCTCTATTCACATTGATCCCATCTTGATTGTGAGTTTGTCTGTTAGAAGGAGCATGATACTGATTCTTTTGAGCATGAGTTTGTGCAGTATGTTCCTCCACACCTCCTCCATCAGAAGTAAATTCCTGCAATTCCAAGTCAATATATGTATTTTTTGTTGGGATAGAAATCATACCTGATTGAGGTTGTTGTTGTTGCATGACATTACTGTCAGTATTGAATATAACTTGTTGATTATTATTATTTTTCCTTCTTTGTATCTGCCATTCATCTTGTAACATCTGCTGTTGAGTCTCTTGTGTTTGCTGCCTTTGTTGAATGTGATTCACCTCCCTTCTACCTTTTTCCCCAACCTTAGAAATCTGCAATTCTCCATTGTTATTATGATCACTGTCCTTCCTATTCTTGTTTTTCTCCATTTCCTTCCTTTGTTTGTTCTCTTGATCTCTTTGTTTAACTGTGCAATCAGTTTCTTTGAGTCCTTGATGCTTGCAATAGAAACAATAGTCAGGATTGCTGTCATACTCTATTTTTTGCCATCTCCCATCAGTTATGTCCTCTCCAATGTATCCCATCCAAATATGGGGTGGTCTTTCTTTAGTTAAATCAACCTGCACCTTGACTCTTGCTTGACTACCTCTGGTTTTATTAATTGAAGCAGCATCCAAATATAAGACTCTACCTATAGGAGATAGTAGGCTAGTGATAAACTCCTTTTTATAGCAGTGCCAAGGCAGCTCAGGTAAAGATATCCAAATTGGTACTAGAGGTGTTTCTTCATGAGGCTTGAATGTGGGAGTCCAGTCCTGAATCCTCATCACTTGTCCAACTATAGTCATCCTTTGCTTGGTCCACACCATATTGTAATCCAATTCATTGTCAAGATCTATATATACATGTCTAGAGTTGAAGTGTGCTATCTTAACACCTCCAGATAATTGAGTTTGAAGTATAAAATTCTTCCTAATAAGTTCCACTCTAGGCATTGTGTAAATGAACTTCCCAATAGGAGTAAATCTACATGTTGAAGCCAAATCTTTAACTACTTCCTCCTTCACATATAACACTGCAGGAAGACCCTGCTTGGTGGTTATTTCAGGCTCAGTCAGCTTGATACTCACACTCCTCTTAGACTGATTATACCTCAAACTATCAGCATAAGTCTGAATTACAGTGTAAGGGGCAGGTTCATTAGGTTGATCTTTCTTAGGAAATTTATCAGTGTTTCCTAGGGGAAGATCATTCTTATCAGCCACATTCCGATGGTTAGGACGATCAAAATTGGTTGAAATCTTAGGGAAGTTGTTGTGATAATTTTGGTTCCTAACTGATTCCCTATTCAATCTCTCAGAATCTTGCGTATGACCATCATAATTGGAAGTAATAATGGGAAGATTAGGAATACCTTGAGCTATTACAGCAGGTGGCCTATTTTGCGAAGAATGAAAATTTTCTCTCGAACCTGTAGTTCTTGTATTTGTATTTGCAGGTTGTTGATGTTGTTGATATGTTTCTTGTGCCTCATTCAAGTTGGAAATACGTTGATGGGTTTGTATAGATGTATTACCATGTTGATTACCATCTCGATTTCTTTGTTCTTGATGAGTTTCCTGCGATTCCACTGTTTCACCTTCCTGTGAATTTTCGATGTTTCGATCTCCAATTTCTTCCCCAATTTGTTGAATTTGTGGATGTATACCTTGAGATAATTCCCCCGTAACATGATCTTGTCGATTACCCTCCGATCGACTATGAGTAGAACTCGATTTCGCCGTCTCTCGCGCCTGCAATTTCGCCGCCTCTATCGACTGCGATTTCGCCGCCTCGATCTCGTGCGACTCGCCTCTTCCCAAGCTCCTCTGTTCGTCCATCCTTTGTGATTCTCCAACCTTTTCACTCATATTTCGATTCATTTCAATATTGTAACGCAATTCGTCCATCTCCGCCTCTACAATCGCGACTTGGATTGCCTCTTCCCTCAAGTGCGAAGAGGAAGACGATGATCCTTCCGTTACTTCCTTCCTTGGTGACTGAACTTTAGGTTTTTCCACTCCTAAAGACGGATCTGGAGGCGTAAAACGTTCATCTTCTGGATTACCAGCCATTCCAAACACGAATTGCAAATCCAATTAGACGATCTGCTACTACAAATTCTTACAATTCTTGAAAAACCTCTAGAGAGAGAAAGAATTTTAGAGAGAGAAAAAATCTAAAAAATGAAAAAGCGATCTGTCATTTGAGATTGAAGGCTGCAATTTGGGGTCTGAAATTTAAAGTTGACTTTCCCACCGAAAAAACATACATACTGGTTGTCCGTCAAGTGACAGTCCATAAGTGGCTTCCTTACATGGCACTTGCAACTTTTCAAAATTTGGAATATTTCCCTTCTTGAATCTGTGTTATTACATTATCTCCCCCTCGAGAATATGCATCCTTGAATGAAGACTAAACTGGCTGATATTAAGGGAGAGGATTTCAATCCCTACAACTAAACACTGAAAACTTAATTTCGACTAAATTTACTTCCAAAAACATGCAAATACGCTGAAAATGCAAGTACACACTGAAGGAACAAGATATTTATGTTGAATATGCGCTTGAATGACTTAAAATTGAAGAGGAACTATTACCTCAAGCTAGAATGGGATTGGAAGGGAAGAGGTGATGATACTTTCACTTATGGCTCCTTCCGCTTCCCAAGTAGCTCCCTCTGTAGATTGACTCCTCCACAAAACCCTGACTGAAGCGACTTCTTTGTTTCTCGACCTTCTAACCCGTCAATCAAGAATCTCATCTGGTACATCCTCATTAGAAATACTTATTTCATAGACACACTCTCTAATGGCACTACAAATACTCGATCACTCACACACTTCTTCAAAAGTGAAATGTGAAGACTTGATACACTACTGCCAATTGTGCTGGCAACTCTAACTCATAAGAAACTTTACCATCCCTGTTTAAGATCCAGTAAGGGCCTACATAAATGCGACTTTTCCTTTCCTTCCAAATCTCATTACCTTTTTCATAGGCGACACTTTTAGAAAAACTCAATCGTTAACTCTGAACTCTACTTCCATTCTCCTTACATCTCCATAAGATTTCTTGGAATTCTGGCTGTCTTAAGTCGATGTCTATTGAATTTCACTTTCTCCATAGCATCATGAACTTAATCTGGTCCTATTAAGGTTGTTATACCTACTTCAAACAAACCAACATGAGGTATACATCTACGCTCATACAATGCCTCATAAGGGGCCATATGAATGCTAGAATGGTAATAATTATTGTAGGTGAACTCAATAGGAGGAAAGTGTTCACCCCAACTACCCTTGAAATCTCACTTAAGCTCTCAACGAATCCTCTATTCATCGAGGGAAAAGAATATATGCTAAACTTAACTTCAGTACTAAGAACCTTCTAATATGACTTATAAAAAATAAGAGGTAATCTGAGGACCTCTATTTATGATTGAAAAAGGAAACCCATTGAAGTGAGAAAATTATGTGAAAGGTGTCAAATAAGTCTCGTTTTTGTTTTTGGTGACAGATTGACCAAGAGCCGGTCAAATCTTTTTTAAAACATAATTAACTTATTATGGGACCAAATTAACATTTTCAAAACTTTCTAATCTTTTATAAAATACAAAAAAGCACACTTTTATAATTCAAACCCAATCATTTAAAAAGAAAAATCTTTTCATATTCCCTCCTCTCTTCTCTCTCTTATTTTCTTCATTTTCTTCCTTACAAATTCTAAAGTCCATCGTTACTCTTCCTCTACAGTCGTTACTCTTCCTCTCCAATCCTCCATTACTCTTTAATCTTTCTGATCTGTAGTCGTGTTTGACTAGAAATGTTTAAGTTATTTTTTGAAATACTTTACAATTTTTGAAGTTTTTTCTTGGATTAATGAACAATAAAATGTTCTGTAGGTGTAAAAACTGAATAATCGACTTAATGGAGTGTATTATTTATCATTTTTTAAAGAATCCAGCAAACTAAAAAAATACTTATTTTGAGGAAATGTATCTGTAATGTTATCATTTAGTGAAAAGTCGTTTTTTTGCTGTTGTTGTTCTATTTTTTGCCATTTTTTTGATATGTTTTTAGCATATGTTGCCACATTGTAGTGAAATGTTTGTCATCTGTTGCAACATATGATTCAAATGTTGCAATAATCTGTACAAATGTGTCAACACATGATGCATCTATCGCTACATAAGATGTATATGTTACGCAACAGTAGGTACAAATGTGGCAACATAGTGTTAATTTATCGCAACAGACTATCCATCGGTTGCAACATACTGCTAATATTATTTTATAATGAATTGTAGAATTGATATGCTGGTCATAGTCTACAAAATAAGATTCAAATGTTGCAATAATTTGTATAGATGTATCAATACATGATGCATCTGTTGTTACATAAGATGGATATGTTGCGAAACATCAGGTACATATGTGGCAACACAATGTTAATTTATCGCAACATACTGCTATTATTATTTTATAATGAATTGTAAGATCTCAATATTTTTTTATTTACCGTGAAGAAGAAATGATACAAGAAGCTTCATCCATGACAAAAACTGAATCTTCTAACATGAAATGGTCTTTTTGTCTATGCGAAGAATGTGAGAAGCAACATGATTATTTCATTAGTCGTGTTAAAAAATTCACTGATATTTTTAAGGAAATGTTTCATAATATTGATGTGCAAAGATCCAAGAAGACTTCACAACCTTTGAAATGTAGGAGGTTGAAAAAATCTATTACTCAAACACTTTCTATGATTATTGAGAAGAAAGAAAAGGAGATGAAGGCAAAGGTGGAGAAGGAGTAGGAGGAGAAAGAAAAGGAGAAGAATGCAAAGGAGGAGAAGGAAAAGAATATAAAAGAGGAAAAGGATAGAGAGAAGAATGCAAATGAAGATAAGGAGAAGGAGAAGGAGAAGAAGTCAAAACAGGAGAAGGAGAAGAATGAAAAACTGGAGAAGGAGAAGGAGAAGAAGAAGAAGGCAAATGAGATGGAGATGGAGAAGCAATAGGAGAAGGAGAAGGAGAAGGAGAAGAAAGTCGAAGTTGTCTGTTGTGATGTGAAACGACAATATCCATTTGAAGGTTTTAACATTGCAAGCGAGGGTCCAACTGAACTAATGTCATCCTTCTCGCAATGGATAAAAGAGGGTGTTTACAAGTATCATGCAAAATAGTAAGTAAAGTAAAGCAAGTAAAGCCATTCAACTAATATTAGAATTTCTTATTGTTGTTCAATATATAATGATTTAAAATGATTACACAATTGCAGAGGAAATAAGGAAGATCACTACTTAGTCAATTGCTCAAAACTTGAATTTGACCAACTTGATTTACTAGTTGAATTCCCAATGAATAAGGACTGGTTCTACGTAATGTATCAACCCATAAGGTGCTGGAATGATGAGGTAAATCCATTCACACTTTTATATGTACTGTTTTGTACATGATTATATACGATTAAATTGATACACTTGGTTGATGCATGTATGCAGTATGTGGATATCATATTTTACTATTTGCGTAAGAAGTCGAAGCAAAAGATTCAGTCTGAATATCAACATACAACCACTAGTTGTTTTTTCAAAACATACATTGACAATTATAGTGAATATGAGGATAAATTCATTGACATAATTGAAGGGTATGCTATACCTTCTGAAATGCCTTGGCACTTGACGAATGATGTTTATGTCCCTGTAAATAGTAATGGGGAGTTCCATTGGGTCTAGGCAGTCGTTGCATTGAAAGAACGATGCATAAAGTGTATGATTCCATGTCCTCAAATAGGTTTAATAGAAAACTATCCTACGAGATTCAAAAGATGGCTACAATGTTTCCCAAGTAACTTGAGTTGAGTGGACTTTTTGAGCAAAATGAGCGAACCAACTGGTCAGTTCTTAAATTTTACCAAGGAAAGAACAAATCTCACCCATTTGAAGTCAGTCATGTTACTGGTATTTCCCAACAAGAAAAAAGTAGTCTGTAAGTATCAAAATATTATTTTGTCTTACGACTATTGAAATGTGATGTTATTATATTTTCTGATTGACGATATACAATGATGAGATTGTGGAATTTTTATTGCTGTGTACGCTGAGTATTTTAGTGATAGATTACAAGTGCCATCATGTGGAATTAATGCTGACACCCTTTGCTTGAGATATGCTTCACTCTATGGAATTTTGGGATTGTAAGGACCCGAAATGGTTACGTTAGTAATATTGAAGACCTAGAGATGCGTAGAACTAAAAATAATCTAAGATTGATGAAAATGTTGAGTTTACAACCATTGATTATATAGGTGGTTATGTATACTATATCATTGTGAATTACCTTTTTGTTGATAAGTTGTACAAAACAATTGGTGAAATGTTAATTAATTCTGTAGTAATAAACACGTCAAAATTATATGTAGCAACAGATAGTATATATATGTCACAGTTTGAATTGTGAAAATTAAAACAGAGGTAAACGACTTTATTTTCATTTTTCCTCTCTCCTCTCTCCTCTCTTCTATAAATGTCGTTTAGTATTCCATAAGATTTATTTATTTCTAATAATTTCTCTTCTATAGATATGTAATTTCTGTAGTAATAAACACGATAAAATTATATGTTGCAACAGTTCGTATATATGTAGCAACATACGTCCACAATTTGAATTGTCAAAATTGAAACAAAAAATTAAACGACTTTATTTTCATTTTCCCTCTCTCCTCTGTCCTCTCTTCAATAAACGTCATTTCGTATTCCAAAAAATTGATTTATTTATACTAGTTTCTGTTCTATATATGCAATTTCTGTAGTAATAAACACGGAAAAAATTATATGTTGCAAAAATTCGTATATATGTAGCAACATATGTCACAGTTAGAATTGTCAAAATTAAATAAAAAAGTTAAACAGGTTTAATTTTTATTTTCGCTCTCTCCTCTCTCCTTTCTTCTATAAATGTCGTTTCGTATTCCACAAAATTTATTTATTTCTTCTCTACTGCCAACTACTTCTCCTTCTTCTCTTCTTCTCTTAGTCCTTCCTTCACATATTATCTTCTACAACAAGGCTGTGATGTCCTCATAATTTCAACTTTATCGTTGATATATATCTTCTCAGGTAAGATAACATTTAATTAGAGTTTGAAATGCATGTGCTTATCTACTTATTGCCCTGTTTTGACTTGTGGTTGTAGCTCATGTGTGTGTGACTTTCAAATATTTTATTTGTGTGGTTACAGATACAAATGTATTGTCTCCTGTCAAAAGAAAACATGATATTGATACATTTGACCAAACAAAAATCCAGAAGAACTAGATCTAAAAATCATAGGAAGAGGAACGAAAATACTATACTCTTAGAAAAACTTGCAGCTGAAACAGTTTCTTCTTGTCAAGCAGAAGTAGAATTTTATAAAAAGGAATATGAACAAAGAGAAGTAGTGGAGGAAGATGATGGAAAACAGGATGTTGAGGAACAAGGGAAAATAAATGAAGTTCGAGAAGAAGAAGGGGAAGTTACAGAAGTAGTAGTTGTGGTATAACAAGAAAAAATAAATAAAGTTCACGAAGAAGAACAAGAACTTCATGAAGAGTTCAATGCTAGTGGTAATGATGGGATTAAATCATCAATGCAGACACTTTCCCTGTGCATCTGCAGCTTGATGCTAATGGTGACAGCATCATTAGGTTAGTCATGGGAAGACCTTTCATCAAATTCAGGGATATCCTCAAGAGAAATCGATTGGAAGATTTTTTCAAAAATAGCTATTTTGGTCATTTTATAGATTTACCCATTGACCCACTTCCACATTTTCAAATAACCAACGTGTATGAACTTTTGAAAAGAAGATTCATTTTTGAAAGTCCCAATAAGAAGGATGAGATTCTAATTAATTATTGTAGCATGCAAGTTTTCTTTGGGATAAGAGAGTTTGCCATAGTTAAAGGGCTAAAATGTAATCCTCCTGTTGAGCTCATCCCTTAATACATTGTTAAAACATAACTACGACAAACGAAAATAATTAAAGAAGTAGTAGAAGCAAGACAACAGTCACTACAAATCGAAGAACAGGACTTGATGTCCCTTGTTGAAAAAAGCTTTAAAACGTTGATTTATTAAGTTTGTTGGAATTGATGGATATAGAAAGGAAGAACAATGAGTCATTGTGCTTACTTTGGTTTACACATAATATTCTTTTGCCGAAGGATCTGGGCGACAACATACTTTTAAAGTATGTCAATTTCTGTCAGGATATTGAAGCTTTCAAGAAATACCCGTGGGGTCATGAGAGATTTAATCTAGCTGTCGACTATATGTTGAGGCCTTTAGGAGAAAAGACCAGCAACTTGTTTGGTTTTCCATGGGCTTTCATGGTAAAACTTAATGTTTTTAATCTTTTTATATTGTATTAAGTAGTATTTCAACATTTGATTATTGTCAGGTTTTCCTTTTTTACAGACCTGGGCATTTGAAGTCATTCGTTATTTCACCCACCAAGAAATTGCAGCAGAAGAGAGATCATCCCGAGGGATGCTGAGATGGATGATGGCAAGATCAACAACTACCAAAGAAGGGCATATTCCAGATCTTTTTGACCCTCCTTTTGATGGAGTAAGTTAATATTAGTATATTAAAGGCATATGTTGCAACATTTGTGTCATATGCTGATACAGATGATTCATCTGTTGCTACAGATGAATTCTCTATCGCAACATATGTCACAAATGTTGCTACAGATGAATCATCTGTAGCAACATGTGTCACATTTTGTGAAACATGACTCGTCTGTAGCAACATGTGACACAAATGTTGCTACAGATGTGCCATAAATGTTGCTACATATGAATTGTCTGTTGCGACATGTGTCACAAATGTTGCTACAGATGATTCATCTATAGTAATATTTGTGACACATGTCGCAACAGACAATTCATCTATACCAACATTTCTAGCAACATTTGTCGCAACTTGTTGTGACAAATGAGTCGTGTGTTGCGACATGTGACACATGTTTCTACAGATGATTCATCTATAGCAACATTTCTGACACATGAAAAAATAGACAATTAATCTGTAGCAACATTTGTGGCAGATTTCACAACACATGACTCGTCTGTAGCAACATTTATGTCACATGTTGCTACAGACGAGTCATGTGTTGCGACATATGACACATGTTACTATAGATGATTTATCTGTATCTACATTTGTGAGACATGTTGCGACAGACAATTCCTCTGTAGCAACAGAAAATTCTTACTGATGACTCATTTTTACTATTTTAGGTTTTCCATCCATGGATTACCCTAACAGAAGAGGAATCGCAAATGCCATATCTAATAACTCTAGGGTTGGTTGAAACAATTTTTTATCCTGTTGTGGATAGAGTTAAAATAATGTTGACTGGAGCAACAACCATAAAAAGAGAGAGACAGTTCCTAATGAATTGAGTAATGAATTAGTTATTTTTGATGCTGATGATGGTGCTGGTGTTGGCGCTGCCGTTGCTGCTTGTGTTGGTATTGCTGCTGGTGCTGGTGCAAGACAACACGAAGGGGCTACCTCTTGTTGATGATGTTGTGGCTTTCTCTGTGAGTAGTGTAAGAAACATGATGAAGATTCTATCATGTATGTACAAAAATTGAGTAAAACTATCAATGAATTAAAAAACAAGAGGGGTGTGAAGGGAATTGTATCAAAGAATGTGTGGCATGCATGTACTCGAAAGGACAAGCGGAGAAAAGAATCATTTGCCAAGTTAATGCAAAATTTAAAGAGGAAGATCTTTTGTGAAATTCCAAGGGCCGTAATGGAGGAAGAGGTGACGGAGTAAAAAAAAGTTCAACATTTTTAGGCGTCCCTTTGTAGCTGAAAAAGAAGAAGTAATTAAGGTAATCGGTGCGAAGGATATTCGAATGGAATACGGCATGCATGTTTTTACCGGTCAAGATTTCAGGAACATGAAAAGCGTAAATGTTTGGTAGGAAGACTGGGTAATCCTACTTTTTATATTATTTCCTATTTCTTATGTCTTTTCAGTGACTACTCTTCCTAATTATTTAATATTGATTTTTATTTCAATATATTTACGAAATCCTTAACCTTATGCGTCAAAGGCAGTGGAAATACCTAGACTACTATGATCCCAAAGATAGAATCTTGGATCTCAACTTCTGTATGAACTTCCTACATAGATATAATCAAATGAGCGATGAGGCAACAATGTCTGGTGGAAGTATCATGAGTCAGTTTGTAGATGACTTTGTATGGGATGATGATATGATTTACTATGTCAAGGGTATTACGCCAACTCCTGGAGGCATGGATTGGATTGATGCAAAAATGATTTTGACTGTCATGAACATTTCGGGTAACTATTTCTTGAGGGTCGAGATTCTCTTGCACGAGGGATTGATCAATTTATGACTGTAACCTGGTGGTTACGGAACATGACAAGTTTTTCACACTCATACAACCTATCTTTGAGTTTTTGCCTAAATTGCTGAAGAAGAGTGGAATAATGAATCATTTTCCAGAGAACTTGTTTACTCAACCATGGGAATTAACGGTCGAATAGAACCTATTGTACAAAATGCAAGTGGATAGGCGTGCCGATCATATTCCATTACATTCATTGAGCCCTTGATTAGCCGAACTGAATTGCATCCCCGCAGTTCACTGTTATGTGACAATCTAATTGAGCAGATGCAATATATTTGGGCTAATGGGATAATATCTCAGTGCTTAAAGCCTTGACATTATGCTTGTAATTAAAGACAATGTTTAATTTATCAAATATGTTATTTTATTTTATCTTAAAGAGAAGGTAATTAAAGACAATGTTTATTTATCAATTTGTTTATCACAACATTTGGCATATGTCACTGCAGATGATTCGCCTATAGCAACATTTGAGTCATATGTCGCTACAGATGATTATATGTAGCAACATTTGTTGCATATGTTGTTACAAATGATTATATGTAGCAACATTTGAGTCATATGTTCCTACAGCTGATGCGTATATCACAACATTCGTCCGTCACCACATGTGGCATATGTTGCTACTTATGATTATGTGTAGCAACATTAGAGTCATATGTTTGTATAGGTGATTATATGTAGCAACATTTAAGTCATATGTTGCTACAAATGATTTTATGAAGCAACATTCGAGTCATATGTTTCTACAGATGATTATATGTAGCAATATTTGAATCAGATGTTTCTACAGCTAATGCGTATATCACAACATTCGTCCGTCACAACATGTGGCATATGTTGCTACAGACGCATCAGATGTAGCAACATTTGAGTCATATGTTGGTATAGGTGATTATATGTAGCAATATTTGATTCATATGTTGCTACACATGATTATATGTAGCAACATTTGAGTCATATGTTTGTTTAGATGATTATATGTAGCAACATATGAGTCAGATGATGCTACAGATGATTTTATGTAGCAACAGTTCAGTCATATGTTACTACAACTAATTATATGTAGCAACATTTGAGTCAGATGATGCTACAGATGATTTTATGTAGCAACATTTCAGTCATATGTTACTACAACTAATTATATGTAGCAACATTTGAGTCATATGTTTGTACTGATGATTATATCTAGCCACATTTGTTGCATATGTTGCTAAAGTTGATTATATGTAGCAACATTTCAGTCATATGTTTCTACAAATGATTATATGTAGAAACATTCGAGTCCGATGTTCGTACAGTTGATGCGTATATCACAAAATTCGTCCTTCACCACATGTGGCATATGTTGCTACTTATGATTATCTGTGGCAACATTTGACTCATATGTTTGTATAGGTGATTATATGTAGCACCTTTGAGTCATATGTTGCTACAAATGATTATATAAAGCAACATTGAGTCATATGTTGCTACAGATGATTATATGTAGCAACATTTGAGTAACATGTTGCTACTGCTGATGCATATATCGCAACATTCATCCATCACGACATGTGGCATATGTTTCTATATATGATTCGCCTATAGCAATATTTGTCGCATATGTTGCAATGGATTATTATATGTAGCAACATGTGAATCATCTGTTGCTACGAATGATTATATGTAGCAACATTTATGTCATATGTTGCTATAGCTTGTCACGACCCAAAACGAGCCGCGAGTGGCACCCACACTTATCTTACTAGGTGAGCGAACCAACAATCTAAACCCCAACATTTACCAGTATATAATTTTTGAATAGTAAATAAAATGCGAAAGATCCAAAACTTATTAACGTAATCAATTAAACAAACTTCTAAAGTATAATACTTATCATCCCCAAAATCTGGAAGTCATCACATCAAGAACATCTATCCTCAAATTACTAAGTCTAAGAGTATTTAAGAAACTAAAATAAGTATAAAGATGGTCCATGTCCGAACTTCAAAGACATCAAGACGTGAAGAAGAGAATCCTGTCCGAGCTAGGAATAATATCTCACCC
>NC_028644.1:34450748-34451480 GCF_001406875.1 Solanum pennellii
CGTGTCGGAACGTGACACTCCGATCCAATAATCCGTGTCGGAACGTGACACTCCGATCCAATAATCCGTGTCGGAACGTGACACTCCGATCCAATAATCCGTGTCGGAACGTGACACTCCGATCCAAAATTACCATTAATCATAATTTATTACCACCACTTCTTCATTATTTAGTAATATCTCATCGAGCCTCCTTTATTCAAGGCATTACTTCGGTAGAGATGGTCAAGATTAGAATTTCAACATTCTCATAATTTTATAGCCAACCACAAACCACACAATCAAAAACATGCAACCACACAATCAAGTACATAGGAGACTTTACAATATCATTCAATACATATCAATCGCTATTTAGAGTTTATCTATTACATAGAATTAAACCATAACCTACCTCCACTGGAGAATCGAATTCAAGAAAGCTACCTCTCGAATGCCTTTGTTTTCCCTCAATACTTCGCTCCCTTCGTTCGTTTCACGTCCTCCTCCTTTTTTACTTTTTCCCTTTTTCAGATTCTTTTTACCCGTTATCATATAATCAATTATAAAAGGTGATAAAAGTAACCCACTATTTATTTTAAAGTTATCTCCTTTAACCCCCAACTAACTCAATTATAAACATTACCCCACTAATTTCATAATAATAATTATGAATAGTCCAAAACACCTCAAAAAAAAATTTAGCGGAAGTCTGACCAAGTCGGGGTTACGCAGCTTGTGACGGTCCGTCGT
>NC_028644.1:34452644-34460425 GCF_001406875.1 Solanum pennellii
AAGGGCGAGAAAGAGTACCTGAATCTGTAAAAAGATGTGGATATCTTTCTTGCATATCAACTTCACTTTCCCAGGTGGATTCTTCAACTGGACGATTCTTCCACTGAACCTTGATAGACACAATCTCCTTTGATCTCAACTTACGGACTTCTCTATCTAGAATAGCAACCGGCTCCTCCTCATAAGACAAATTCTCATCAAGAAGAACTGAATCCCAACGAATAATGTAGTTTCCATCCCCATGGTACTTTTTCACCATAGACACATGAAATAGCGGGTGCATTCCTGAGAGTCCTGGAGGCAATGCCAATTCATAAGCCACCACCCCCACGCGCTTCAAAACTTCAAATGGCCCAATATACCTTGGACTAAGTTTACCTCGCTTACCAAACCGCATCACCCCTTTCATGGGTGAAACCTTCAGCAAGACTTGTTCACCCTCCATAAAATTCAAGTCCCTAACCTTTCGATCTGCATATTCCTTCTGCCTGCTCTGAGCTGCTAGAAGCTTATCCTGAATGAATTTTACCTTATCTAACGATTCCCTCAAAAGATCGGTACCCCAAGGTCTTACCTCAAATGCATCAAACCAACCAATGGGAGACCTACATCTCCTCCCATACAGTGCCTCAAATGGAGCCATATCAATACTTGAGTGATAGCTATTGTTGTATGAAAACTCTGCTAAGGGTAAGAATTTATCCCAATGACCACCAAATTCTATCACACATGCACGAAGCATATCCTCTAACACCTGAATCGTTCGCTCAGACTGACCATCGGTCTGAGGGTGAAATGCAGTACTAAGATCCAGCCTAGTACCTAATTCAGCATGTAATGTTCTCCAAAACTTAGAAGTAAACTGCGTACCTCTATCTGATATGATGGAAAGTGGAACTCCATGCAATCGAACAATTTCTGAGATATAGAGCTTGGCTAACTTCTCTGCATTGTAAGTCATCTTGACCGGAATGAAGTGGGCAGACTTAGTTAACCTGTCAACAATTACCCAAATAGAATCAAACTTACCCAATGTCTTTGGAAGACCAACCACGAAATCCATTGCAATTCTTTCCCACTTCCATTCAGGAATGGGCATTCTCTGAAGTGTCCCTCCAGGCCTCTGGTGTTCATACTTTACCTGCTGACAATTCGGGCATTGGGCAACAAAATCAACAATGTCACGCTTCATTCTACTCCACCAAAAATGTTGCTTTAGGTCACGATACATCTTGGTTGCACCAGGATGTATAGAATACCTTGAACTATGAGCCTCTGTAAGAATAGTGTGAATCAAATCATCAACACGGGGAACACATACCCTTCCCTTAATTCTCAAAACGCCTTCCTCATCAATTATTGCCTCTTTAGCCTCTCCTCGCAATACCATATCTCGAATTCGGCTCAGCTTCTCATCAGCAAACTGCTTTCCCTTAATCTTGTCAAGAAAAGAAGATCTTTCCTCCACACAGGCCAAAAATCCTCCTTTCTCTAGTACTTCCAGCCTCATAAAGTCATTAGCCAAAGTCTGAACCTCTCTAGACAATGGGCGTCTAGAAACCTGTAAGTGGGCTAAACTACCCATGCTCCCTGCTTTTCTACTTAAAGCATCTGCCACAACATTAGCTTTTCCTGGGTTATACAAAATAGTAATATCATAGTCCTTCAATAGTTCCATCCACCTCCTCTGCCTCAAATTCAAATCTTTCTGAGTAAAGACATACTGTAAACTACGATGATCTGTATAAACTTCACACTTGACCCCATATAGATAATGTCTCCATTGCTTTAATGCAAATACAACTGCAGCCAACTCCAAATCATGGGTCGGATAGTTACGTTCATGCACTTTTAATTGCCTCGAAGCATAAGCAATTACATTTCTCTCCTGCATTAGCACTGCACCCAAACCAGAATAAGATGCATCACAATAGACAATGAAATTCTTACCTTCCACTGGCAAGGTAAGAATTGGTGCAGTAGTCAACAAAGTCTTGAGTTTCTGAAAACTTTCTTCACATTCATCCGACCATACAAAGGGAACATTCTGCTTAGTCAAATTTGTTAGCTGCGAAGCAATAGAAGAAAATCCCTTGACAAATCGACGGTAGTAGCTAGCTAAACCAACAAAGCTTCTTACCTCTGTAACATTAGTAGGTCTTACCCAACTCTTCACTGCTTCAATCTTAGAAGGATCCACCATCACTCCATCCTTAGAAACCACGTGCCCCAAGAAGGACACTGAATCTAGCCAAAACTCACACTTGGAGAATTTGGCATAAAGTCTTTTCTCCCTCAACAACTCCAATACAATTCTCAAATGCTCCTCATGTTCTTTCCTGCTCTTTGAGTATATCAGTATATCATCAATGAATACAATAACAAAGAGATCCAGATATGGCTTAAAAATCCCGTTCATCAGACTCATGAAAGCAGCAGGGGCATTCGTAAGCCCAAAAGACATTACTAAGAATTCGTAATGCCCATACCTGGTTCGAAAAGCAGTCTTTGGCACATCTGCTGCCCGTATTTTCAATTGATGATAACCGGATCTCAGATCAATTTTAGAGAAGACACAAGCACCTTGTAACTGATCGAACAAATCATCAATTCGAGGAATAGGATACTTGTTCTTAATAGTTACCTTATTCAGCTGCCTGTAGTCTATGCACATCCGAAGGCTTCCATCCTTCTTTTTCACAAATAAAACAGGAGCACCCCAAGGGGATGCACTTGGTCTAATAAAACCTTTACCTAACAACTCCTGAAGTTGGGCCTTTAACTCCCTTAACTCAGCTGGAGCCATTCTATAAGGGGGGATGGAAATGGGGCGAGTACCCGGCTCCAGATCAATACAAAAATCAATATCCCTATCCGGTGGCATACCAGGAAGGTCTGCAGGAAACACATCCAAAAACTCACAGACTATCGAAACAGACTCAATCGAAGGTACTTTGGAAGTATCATCCCTGAGATGTGCCAAGAAGGCTAAACAACCTTTACTAACCATCCTCTTAGCGCGAAGAAAAGAGATAATACGGACTGGGGTGGAAATGTAGTCACCCTCCCACACTAGCGGATCTGTCCCAGGCTTGGCCAATGTCACAGTTTTAGCATTACAATCTAAGATTGCAAAATTTGGGGAAAGCCAAGTCATACCCAGAATTACATCAAAATCAACCATTTCTAGGATAATCAAATCTACATAGGTATTGCTCCCTACAAAAGTCACAAGGCAAGACCTATACACCTTCTCAACTATCACAGACTCACCCACAGGAGTAGAGACACTAATAGGCATGTCAAGCAAATCGCAATGTAAATCAAGACCAGTTGCAAATGATTAAGATACATAAGAAAATGTTGATCCAGGATCAAATAATACAGAAGCCATGCAATCACAGACCAAAAGATTACCTGTGATAACAGCATCAGATGTCTCTGCTTCAGACCTCCCTGGGAAAGCATAACAATTGGCCCTATCACCTGTCTGTCCATTGCCCCTACCATGTTGCGCTGCAGCAGTTCCAGCTTGCCCGCCACCCCGACTGATTGGGTGACCACCATTATCTTGGACACCACGTCCTCTAGAATGGCGGCCTCTACCATGACCACCTCTACCTCTAACTATTGGGGGTCTGTAACTCTGTTTTGGACAATAATTCCTAATATGTCAAGTCTCTCCACATCCATAACAATTTCTGGAGTCAAGCATAGGTCTTTGTGAAAGTGACGAAGTCTGGGGATAAACTCCAAACTCAGAAAAAGGCTGACTGAGCTGTGATGGACCCCCAGCTAAAGCCTGCAGGGAAGACTGAATAGGGCGGTTTTTGTAACCTCCTGAACTCTGCCCTCTGGAGTAAGAACCATTAAACTCACCTCCCTTACGGAACTTCTTAGATGTCGACACTAGGGTGAAGTCGTCTGGCTTCACCCCCTCTACTGCTATCACAAAATCAACCATTTCCTGAAAGGATTTTGCTGCAGCAGCTACCTGTAAGGCTGGGATCCGCAAATCTAACCTCAATCCCTTCACAAAACGGCGAATCCGCTCTTGTGGACTGAAGCAAAGCTGAGTGGCATATCTGGATAGTGCACGAAATTTAGCCTCAAAAGCAGCAACAGACATCCTTCCTTGCTCAGGAATTCATCTCTCCTCCTATCCCTCAAAGTCCGGGGTATATACTTCTCCATAAATAAGCTAGAGAATGATGCCCAAGTAATAGGTGGTGCCTGTGCTGGTTGACACTCAACATACGACCGCCACCACATTTTGGCATCCCCTTGATACTGATAGGTCACAAACTTAACACCGAATCGTTCTACTATGTCCATCTTATGTAGCAGCTCATGACAATCAACCAGAAAATCATAGGCATCTTCAGATTCAGCACCCTTGAATACTGGAGGTTTCAACTTTAAGAATTTAGTGAAAAGTTCATGCTGATCACTTGTCATTATAGACCCTGTAGTCAATCGAGGAAACGTGCCTACTTCCAATGAGGCATCCATGCGGGGAGCCACAACAGCTGCATGTTGTACTCCCTAAACCTGAGGTGCTGGTGCAGAAAACACTGGGGGTGTCAGGCCCTGATCAGATGACCCGCTAAGATAAGTAAGAACCTGATTAATCATCTCTGGGGTAGGCTGGGGTGGTAATTCCTCATCTTGAACCTGCTCATTTTCCCCTTCTTCACCCTCTCTCACTACCTCAGCAGTCGGTGGAGGAGTCACTGCCCTATTATTAGCTGGACCAGGTGTTTGTCCTCTACCTCTAGAGGGCGTCCTCCTGCGACCTCTACCACGGCCTCTTGCCACTACTCCTCCTCGAGCTACAGTCCCAATGGTTTGCTCAGACGCACCCTGTCCTGCCGGTGTTGGTGTTGACACAGTTGTTGCTCTAGTTCTAACAATCTGCGAGATAGAGTGAGGATGTCAGATACCAATTTGTATCACCTAGATACCAATTGGACCCAAGTAATAGCACGAAAGAAAGAAAGAATGGAGTTTTCCTAAAGTCCTATAGCCTCTCAAAGAAAAGTAAGGGCGTCCCCCTACCGTTCCTCAAGACTCTACTAGACTCGTTCTTGTGTGACGAGACCAACGAACCTAAAGCTCTGATACCAAGTTTGTCATGACCCAAAACGAGCCGCTAGTGGCACCCACACTTATCTTACTAGGTGAGCGAACCAACAATCTAAACCCCAACATTTACCAGTATATCAATTTTGAATAGTATATAAAATGCGAAAGATCCAAAACTTATTAACGTAATCAATTAAACAAACTTCTAAAGTATCATACTTATCATCCCCAAAATATGGAAGTCATCACATCAAGAACATCTATCCTCAAATTACTAAGTCTAAGAGTATTTAAGAAACTAAAATAAGTAGAAAGATGGTCCATGTCCGAACTTCAAAGACATCAACAACTCCAATAAAATTCTCAAATGCTCCTCATGTTCTTTCCTGCTCTTTGAGTATATCAGTATATCATCAATAAATACAATAACAAAGACATCCAGATATGGCTTAAAAATCCCGTTCATCAGGCTCATGAAAGCAGCAGGGGCATTCGTAAGCCCAAAAGACATTACTAAGAATTAATAATGCCCGTACCTCGTTCGAAAAGCAGTCTTTGGCACATCTGCTGCCCGTATTTTCAATTGATGATAACCGGATCTCAGATCAATTTTAGAGAAGACACAAGCACCTAGTAACTGATCGAACAGATCATCAATGCGAAGAATAGGATACTTGTTCTAAATAGTTACCTTATTCAGCTGCCTGTAGTCTATGCACATCCGAAAACTTCCATCCTTCTTTTTTCACAAATAAAACAGGAGCACCCCTAGGGGATGCACTTGGTCTAATAAAACCTTTACCTAACAACTCCTGAAGTTGGGCCTTTAACTCCCTTAACTCAGCTGGAGCCATTCTATAAAGGGGGAATGGAAATGGGGCGAGTACCCGGCTCCAGATCAATACCAAAATCAATATCCCTATCCGGTGTCATACCAGGAAGGTCTGCAGGAAACACATCCAGAAACTCACAGACTATCGAAACAGACTCAATCGAAGGTACTTTGGAAGTATCATCCCTGAGATGTGCCAAAAATGCTAAACAACCCTTGCTAACCATCCTCTTAGCACGAAGAAAGGAGATAATACGAACTGGGGTGGAAATATAGTCACCCTCCCACACTAGCGGATCTGTCCCAGGTTTGGCCAATGTCACAGTTTTAGCATTACAATCTAAGATTGCAAAATTTGGCGAAAGCCAAGTCATACCCAGAATTACATCAAAATCAACCATCTCTAGGATAATCAAATCTACATAGGTATTTCTCCCTACAAAAGTCACAAGGAAAGACCTATACACTTTCTCAACTATCACAGACTCACCCACAGAAGTAGAGACACTAATAGGCATGTCAAGCAAATCTCAATGTAAATCAAGACCAGTAGCAAATGAGGAAGATACATATGAAAATGTGGATTCAGGATCAAATAATACAGAAGCCATGCAATCACAGACCAAAAGATTACCTGTGATAACAGCATCAGATGTCTCTGCTTCAGACCTCCCGGGGAAATCATAACAATTGGCCCTATCACCTGTCTGTCCATTGCCCCTACCATGTTGCGCTGCAGCAGTTCCAGCTTGCCCGCCACCCCGACTGATTGGGTGACCACCATTACCTTGGACACCACGTCCTCCAGAATGGCGGCCTCTACCATGACCACCTCTACCTCTAACTATTGGGGGTCTGTAACTCTGTTTTGGACAATATTTCCTAATATGTCCAGTCTCTCCACATCCATAACAATTTCTGGAGTCAAGCATAGGTCTTTGGGAAAGTGATGAAGTCTGGGGATAACCTCCAAACACATAAAAAGGCTGACTGGGCTACGATGGACCCCCAGCTAAAGCTGCAGGGAAGACTGAATAGGGCGGTTTTGGTAACCTCCTGAACTCTGCCCTCTGGAGTAAGAACCATTAAACTCACCTCCCTTACGGAACTTCTTAGATGTCGACGCTAGGGTTAAGTCGTCTGGCTTCACCCCCTCCACTTCTATCACAAAATCAACCACTTCCTGAAAGGATTTTGCTGCAGCAGCTCCCTGTAAGGCTGGGATCCGCAAATCTGACCTCAATCCCTTCACAAAACGGCGAATCCGCTCTTGTGGACTGAAGCAAAGCTGAGTGGCATACCTGGATAGTGCACGAAATTTAGCCTCATAAGCAGCAACAGACATCCTTCCTTGCTCTAGGCTCAGGAATTCATCTCTCCTCCTATCCCTCAAAGTCCGGGGCATATACTTCTCAATAAATAAGCTAGAGAATGATGCCCAAGTCATAGGTGGTGCCTGTGCTGGTTGACACTCAACATACGACCGCCACCACATTTTGGCATCCCCCTGAAACTGATAGCTCACAAACTCAACACCGAATCGTTCTACTATGTCCATCTTATGTAGCAGCTCATGACAATCAACCAAATAATCATAGGCAACTTCAGATTCAGCACCCTTGAATACTGGAGGTTTCAACTTTAAGAATTTAGTGAAAAGTTCATGCTGATCACTTGTATTTATAGACCCTGTAGTCAATCGAGGAAACGTGCCTACTTCCAATGAGGCATCCATGCGGGGAGCAACAGCAGCTGCATGTTGTACTCCCTAAACCTGAGGTGCTGGTGCAGAAAACACTGGGGTGTCTTGCCCTGATCAGATAACCCGCTAAGATAAGTAAGAACCTGATTAATCATCTCTAGG
>NC_028644.1:34460483-34473632 GCF_001406875.1 Solanum pennellii
AGTTTGTCACGACCCAAAACGAGCCGCGAGTGGCACCCACACTTATCTTACTAGGTGAGCGAACCAACAATCTAAACCCCAACATTTACCTGTATATCAATTTTGAATATTAAATAAAATGCGAAAGATCCAAAACTTATTAACGTAATCAATTAAACAAACATCTAAAGTATAATATTTATCATCCCAAAAATCTGGAAGTCATCACATCAAGAACATCTATCCTCAAATTACTAAGTATAAGAGTATTTAAGAAACTAAAATAAGTAGAAAGATGGTCCATGTCTGAACTTCAAAGACATCAAGACGTGAAGAAGAGAATCCAGTCCGAGCTAGGAATAATAGCTCACCCTGAAATCTGACGTGCTGAAGACTGGCTAGAGTTGAGGACGAGTTGAAGTCAATGGTGCACTTGCTGCACTCCACAAAACAACAAGAAGAAAATAAAAGTAGGGGTCAGTACAAGGAACACATACTGAGTAGGTATCATCGGCCAACTCAAAATAGAAACGAGTATATATTAAACAATAGTATAAAACCAACTACAATACTTAACAGTTGCCAAACAACAAGCACGTGTACCATAGAAACAACAACACCATAATGGTTACACCCTCAATCACAACATTAAGCACACCTATGAGGACTCATGCCTCTACACCATACTCGTTTGGGAACTAGGTTCTTGGAGTTCGAGTATATTAACTTAATTCAAGATTTCTTGCCTTTAATGTTAGTGTGTCGGAACGTGACACTCCGATCCCCTAATACTGTGTCGGAACGTGACACTCCGATCCAATAATCCGTGTCGGAACGTGACACTCCGATCCAATAATCCGTGTCGGAACGTGACACTCCGATCCAATAATCCGTGTCGGAACGTGACACTCCGATCCAAAATTACCATTAATCATCATTTATTACCACCACTTTTTCATTATTTAGTAATATCTCATCGATCCTCCTTTATTCAAGGCATTACTTCGGTAGATATGGTTCAAGATTAGAATTTCAACATTCTCATAATTTTATAGCCAATCACAAACCACACAATCAAAAACATGCAACCACACAATCAAGTACATAGGAGACTTTACAATATCATTCAATACATATCAATCGCTATTTAGAGTTTATCTATTAGATAGACTTAAACCATAACCTACCTCCACCAGAGAATCGAATTCAAGCAAGCTACCTCTCCAATGCCTTTGTTTTCCCTCAATACTTCGCTCCCTTCGTTCCTTTCACGTCCTCCTCCTCTTTTTACTTTTTCCCTTTTTCAAATTCTTTTTACCCTAATTATCATATAATCAATTATAAAAGGTGATAAAAGTAACCCACTATTTATTTTAAAGTTATCTCCTTTAACCCCCAACTAACTCAATTATAAACATTACCCCACTAATTTCATAATAATAATTATGAATAGTCTAAAACACCCCAAAAAAAAATTTAGCGGAAGTCTGACCAAGTCGGGGTTACGCAGCTTGTGACGGTCTGTCGTATCTACGACGGTCCGTGCTGCAAGTCCGTCGTGAAGTTCAGAGAGTCGATTCCGGTACCCAGACTCCAAAATTGAAGTGTTTTGGAACAAAGACCCTGTGACGGTCCGTCCTGCAGGTCCGTCCTGAAGTTCAGAGAAGTAACTCCAGTACCTCGATTCCCAGAGTTGAAGTGTTTTGGAACGAAGGCCCTCGACGGTCCGTCGTGCCTATGACGGTTCGTCCTACTTGTCGTCGAGGGTAATGAGAAGAGCAGCAGAAGAAACTAAACAAGTGTGGGACGACGGAGTCCATCACGGGCCGTCGTGACCAGGACGGTCCGTCGCGTGGTCCGTCGACCCAGTCAGTTTTTCATCAAAAATAATTTAACTGCTCGAACCTACTAAACAGGTTGTTACATAGCTGAAGCGTATATCGCAACATTTGTCCGTCACGAATACATAATAATTTATTTTTTGATCAGGAGTGCAAAACTACGTCTATTTAATTCCAGAACTATGATAATTGTATTGGTTGTACACAACTATATGATAATTTTTTATCCTCTACCAAATTATTCTTGGTAATGCTTAAAAATACAAGAAAAAAAAACAAAAATATCAACATTAGCTTCAAGATGCTACAACATTTGGTCTTTTTCTTCTCCTTCATCCTCCATTTGATACTTCTTTTGATATGACTTTCATCAATAGTGTCCAACTACTTAATTTTGTTCGCCAAACAGAGAATAACGAACTTTGATCGTATATCAATATCTTCACGATCCCTCCATCTAAATAAGTTCCATGAATTCTCCTAAAATACCACAAAGAAAGAAATTTTAGTTAAAAAAAATAAAGAGATCTGAAATCTCCAAATAATTTAGAAATAGACATACATACACGATATCGTGGACAAGAATAAAATGTACAACCTGGATTGTCTTTTGACCATGAAGTTTGCATTGAAAGTAGATCTCCATGTTTGCAATACATTTTAACATTAAACATAGTATCATTTTCATCATCACAAATTTGACTTAGTATAGCATTTTACATCATACCATTGGAGTACCAAAATTTGGTTTAACCTAAGGCGAATCAATATAGAACAGTGTGACTGATAGAAAATCAAATTAGATTCGACAAAGGCACCAAAACTGAAGCGGCAAAGATGAAAAATTTGAAAATCCTATTCTTGAATTGAGAATGAAAACGTATTCTAGAATGGGTTGCGCCTATTTTACTTTTTGTTAAACAGAATGGGCTTTGCCTTTAATTGGGCCCCTTTTAAAAAGAGTCATTTGTTATAATTATTTGTTGCAACAATTTCGTTATATGTTGCGAATTTAACAAAAGAAACTTCATATGTTGCTTTAGGTGAAAAATCAAGAAGACACTAATAGACGATTCAATCGATTTAGGAAAGAAAAAATGGAAATTTGAACCAAATTTTAGTTATTTAGAACATAAATAATCAATAATAATAAGGTATAAAATTTTGATCAACGATTTAGAAGGGTATTATATAACTATCATATGAATTACTAGGAAAATGTATGATGAAGTACTGATATAATTGTCTTTATAAATACATATTTGCTATAATCCAATGGAGAGTATTGTTAACGACCATAATTTGTTCTTTAGACATTTTGTAGAACTATATATTGGTGTTACATATGGAATTACGTGACCACTTAATTTAATTAAGCCGCAAAAGAGTCATTTGTTATGATTATATGTTGCAACAGTTTCATTATATGTTGAGAATTTAACAACAGAAACTGCATATTTTGCTACAGATAAAAAATCAAGGAGACACAAATCGACGACTCGATCTATTTAGGAAACGAAAAATGAAAATTTGAACCATAATTTAGTGATTTAGAACATAAATAATCAATATTTATAAGGTATAACATTTGGAACAACAATTTAGATGTGTGTTATATAACTATCATATGGATTTACCAAAACAATGTATGATGAACTAGTGAGATGATTGTTTTTGTAAATATAATGTCTATAATCCAATGGAGAGTGTTGTTAACGATCATAATTTGTTACTTAGACATGTTGTAGGACTATATATTGGTGTTACATATAAAATTACGTGACAATTTAATTGAATTAAGCCCCAAAAGAGTCATTTGTTATAATTACATGTTGCAACAATTTTGTTATATGTTGCAAATTTGATAACAGAAACTGCATATGTTTCTACAGATGAAAAATCAAGGAGACACTAATAGATGATTCAATCGATTTACGAAAGGAAAAATGGAAATTTGAACCAAAATTTAGTGATTTAGAGCATAAATAATCAATAATAATAAGGTATAACAATGAAGAGTGTTGTGTACGACCATAATTTGTTATATCATAATTCGAAAATAAGTGCCAAACAAGTGAAGGCAACATTTTCACCATATGTAATATAATATGTTGACACATAAGTAAATTCAAAATAAATAAATAAAAAATAAAATCAGCATCGTCATCAACACAGATTAAATTAAATTATTCCCACACAGTTGATGCGAAAGAAATTTAACTAGATAATCTAGTTCTAAATCAAAAATACACAATTCGCAACGAATATCGTGTTCATCGTCACTCCTCTTGGCCACCCAATCCTGCGGGCATTTTGTTGGGTTTGATGCACAGTTCAACAAATGGGTCTTAACACCCAAAATATTAGGTTCTTGCACCCACACTCGATTTAAAATGTACTGGAAATGGTGTCGACATCTTCTCATTATTACTGGCATGTTTTTATTGATGTTGTCAATGTACATCAAGACGTCTCCCATGGAAATACTGTCTTCAAATATTGAAATTACGACAAGCACATACTCTGCACCACGGTGGCCACCTTCTGAAGCTTTTTTAACCATTCTCAGTGCAGTTGTATCATTATTATTCAAAAAATAATATTATAAAAGAAACAACACATTCAGAGTACAAAATAAATTGATGCAAGGTGAAAAAGAACTAAAAACACTAAAATTACCATGCCTTTTCTGTATAAGTCTTCTAAGTTCTCCGATGCTATGCAAATATTCATGAAAGACACGGCATGTTGATACGTCGTCCATGTAGGTTCAGTCAGAAAACTTGCCAATGTAACCTTCTGATACACATCACGTTCATTACAAACTTCATTAAGGAACCTAAAATATCATTTAACACTAACTAAATCTTCTACAAAATAGGAAGCAACCCTTTGAATGATAAGAATTACTAGTTTAGTCGGAGGGATTCGAAGAGGTTAAAACTACTTGAAGCCATTTTTGAGAATGAAGAAGAGAAGAAGAGAAGACAAATTTTGACTTATATCTCTCTTCTTCTGTTCTTATAAAGGCCAACAATTTTGAAATGTTGCAAGACATGACGTTTCAACAGAGTGAGCTGAAGAGTCGTAATTATTAAACAAAAGGTATTATCTAATAACATTTGTTGCATATGTTGCCACATCTAATATATCTAAAAGAACTCTCCCACGTAATCATTATTTAAAAGTATATGATGCTACAGATAATTATATGTAGCACCATTTGAGTCATATGTTGCTACAGATGATTATATGTAGCAACATTCGTCCGACACAACATGTGGCATATATTGCTACAGCTGATTTGTCGTTAGCAACATTTGTAGAATATGTTGCCACATCTAATATATCTAAAAGCACAGTCCCACGTAATCATTGCCCATGTTGACATACTCTGATATGTCATTTTCAATTGAAGAAACCAATCTATTTGCGGAGTGCAACAGTTCCATGCGCCTCTGGTGAAATAACAATGCAAATCTCTTATTTATTTCATCAAATAGAGCGACAAGGAGAAATTCTCTTTCAACATCAAATATAGCATTCACCCATTCCGCGATGTTTGACGTCATAATGTTATATCTAAACAACAACACATAAAAATCAAACAAAACAGATAAAATAAAAATAAACCCAATTGAGATGGTACCTATTTCCTTGGTAAAATACCCTATTTCATGTGTAAAATCCAATTCGTTCAAGAGCATCAGCGGCATTTGGTACAAAATTTCTTATCTGATGGAAATGGTCATTAAACTCACATATATCGTACGCCTTTGTTGCTTTGTAAAAATTGAGATGGTACCTATTTCCCTGGTAAAATGCCCTACTCCATGTGTGAAATCCAATTCGTTCAAGAGCATCAGCGGACTTTGGTACCAAATCTCTTATTTGATTGAAATGGTCATTTAACTCATATATATCGTACCACCTTTGAATTGTGAAAGTTATTCCAAATATTTTTCCCAAGGTGTCTCATGCAATAACCATAATGAGATGCAGGGTAGATTCTCGAAACCATCTTTTGAATACATGGATGCCTATCAGAGATAATGCATAACTCATCAGTATCATATACAAAGATTTCCAATTTTTGAAAAAAATATTCATATGAGGAATCACATTCCTTGTCCACGACACAGAAAGCCACTGTAAATTTATGATTCTCGGCATCTTGTGCCACCGCCGATAGCAGAACTCCTCCATACTTGCTCCTTAGAATTGTACCATCAACAGCTATTACTTTTCTCATTTCTTGTAAACCAATTATACAAGCAGCATATGACACAACAAAGTACTAGAACATCCATTTTCATCGAGAGACAACGTCGTCTTGCTTCCTGGCTTCGTAACTTCAAGCATATACCGTTACGCATTAAGCACTGCGTACCCGTGCTCATGTGTTCCCCTAACATTAGACTTAGCATTCTCCATGCCTTTATTAATCATCCAATAGCTTACCTTACAACCCGATTCTGTGCGGAGTTGATTTGACATGTCTCTTGTGGATGGGCCTTTACCATTGGGAAACCTATTTTTAAAGTTTTTACCTATGACTTTTGTTGTGGCATGGGGATTATGGCTTATAAGATTCTATGAACCACACGTAAGATACTTTTTATAGATTCTAATGGCAAACCTTTCAGTACTTGTAAATTTAACAACCATCAGCCACCAATTGCAATCCGGATATGACCATTTAAATGAAAACACATTACAATAATTGATCACCTTTTTCAGTCTAATATCTTTTTTCAAGAAAGAAAGTTTCAATGAATTTTCCAATTCTTGCTTGTTCTTGAATGTCATTCTCTTATAAAATCTTGTTTCATCATCTCTAACATTATTCACATATGAAGTTTTAGAAGAACATGGATTATTGCTGCCAACTGTAGGAGGTGGGAGGAAACTTGCTCTTAAGGTCCGACCCTTCAGCTTGAGCTTCACCTTCACCTTCACCTATTCCAATTTCATCATCAGGATTGTTCATGTCACCAGGTTTAAATTCATCATTAAACATATCTTGTTTGCCTTGGTCTATGTTATTATCCTCCTCGATAGGAGTTTCTTCCACGTAGACTCTTAATACTGGCAGTTTCTCTGTTCCTCCCAATTAAGCACTCCAACTAGATTGATTAGTTAATCTAAAAGATAAAACCTTCTCATTATTAAAAAAAATGGGGAATGTAAATCATGACAAGATCTTGCGGTATACAACTGTATCCAAACCTTTGCACAACTAAATTAAAAAACTCATCATATTAAATGTTTCTTTCGTCATACATCCCTACTGAACCGGCTCCTCATTTTCACTATCCTCCCAAAACTATATGGATCGATTTTTCTCCTCGACCCATTCATCACGACAATCATTATTTAAAATAATGACATTGTCCTGAAGAAAATAATCAAAAAAGCAATTACTACTTATGAAGATTAGGCATATGTAGCAACATATGACTATTCTATGGAGATATTTTAGTCATATATTGCTACATATGACTGTTCTGTTTTGAAAAATAAATCACATGTTGCTACATTTTTAGTCATATCATATGTAGCAACATATTACTATTCTGTTGCGCGATGTTAGTCATATGTTGCTACATATGACTGTTCTGTTGTGAAAAATAAATCAACAAGTTGATACATTTTTTATTTATATCATATGTAGCACATATGACTATTCTTATGCCAGGTGTAAGTCATATGTTGCTATATATGACTGTCATATTGTGAAAAATAAATCACATGCTGCTACATTTTTAGTTATATAATATGTAGCAACATATGACTATTCTGTTGCGAGATGTAAGTCATATGTTGCTACATATGACTGTTCTGTTGTGAAAAATAAATCACATGTCACTACATTTTTTAGTTATATCATATATAGCAACATATGACTATTCTGTTGCATGATTTAAGTCATATGTTTCTACATATGGTTGTTTTGTTGTTAAAAATAAATCAACATGTTGATACATTTTTTAGTTATATCATATGTAGAAACATATGTCTATTCTGCTGCGTGATTAAGTCACGTGTTGCTACATATGACTGTTCTTCTGGAAAACAAATCACAAGTTGCTACATATGACTATTCTGTTGTGAGATGTAAGTCATATGTTGCTACATATGACTATTCTTTTATAAAATTAAATCACATGTTGCTACATAATAATATGTTATAATTGTCAACTGTTGCAACATATATAACAATATGTTGGAAATGCGAATGTAAATTATTGAAAAAATGAAGGTTCCCAGATCATATGATAATGAATTGATTTTAAATAAGTATTAATTGTAATTACCAGAAAAATGGTGTATAATTTATGTTGTGATTCCAATTGAACAAAACAAAATTTGGTCCACCAGTTACATATTAGGTAAAAAATTGATTCAAGAAGAAGAAAGCACAAGCACTACCAGCAAAGACACGCAATGTACGAAAAGAAGAAGAAGAAGAAGAGGAAGATGAAGAGGGAAGGAAGAAAGGAAAGCAAGGAAGAAAAGACGAGAGCAGAAGAAGAGGAGGACGAATATGACAGCCGGGGACGGGGGGAAAATTCTTTTATTTCCTCTTTTGGCTCGATATTTTCCCACCAAATTTGGCTAAATTAGGTTTCATATACTCAATTTATCATTTTACCCCTCATTTAATTCCCACCAAAAGTTGGTTAAATTAGGTATTGTGAAATTACCCTTTTACCCTTCATTAATTCATTGGACAAAACTGTCAACTTATAAACTTGAGGGCAAATCCACAATACTTAATCATTAATCACATAATTGTCAGCTACACCCAATACTTAAGACTTATGTCACAACCTATTTATTTAAAACCTTAATGTCATTTTTTAAAAAATCCCACTGAACCTGACTATCTCAAAAATGTAAAGCTTGGTGTAGTCGTTCGCCAAATCTCTAGTCTTGAGTGCCCTAATGCGATAAGATATTGTAATTTTGTCCACTATCACCCAAATACAGTCATTTTTCTATGAGTACAAGATAATCCTGTAATGAAATACATGTATATCATTTTTCACTTCGATGGAGGAATGTCGATTTCTTGAGTCATACCTCATGGTCTCAGTTGTACTAATTGACTTGCTGACGATTGGGGCACTTAGACACAAAATATAATGTATCCTTTTTCATACTATCCCACAAAGAGAATTCTAGTATATCGCTGTACATTTTAGAGGCCCTTGGATTAATAGAATATCTAGAGTTACGGGACTCTAGAAGAATATGTTGTCTCAATTCGCCCATATTAGGAACATGTAATTGACCTTTCTAGTGAAGCACATCAACTCCCCCTTGGTAGAAAACCTCATGTTTTTTTTCAATGGACGGCACCCTTGAGTTCAAGTAATAACCAATCACTTTCTTACTTTTCCTTAACATCAACTAGAACACCATGTTCATCAAATTAGTTAATGATTGAAGAGCATTGGTTAGTCTAAATGACATTACTACGAATTCATAATAACCATACCGAGTTTTGAAGGTTGTTTTCGGTATGTCACTCTCTCGGAATCTAAGCTCATTATAACCGGATATGAGGCATAACTTTGAGAAATCACTATTGATATTAGTCAAACAAGTAATCAATCATAGGAATGTGATCCTTATTCTTGATTGTGAACTTATTCAACTGCCTATAGTAAATGCACATTATAAGAGAACTATATTTCGTCTTTATGAAAAAACATGGGTGCACCTCCTGGGGAAATACTAGGTCTGATGAAGCCCTTACATTGAATATCCTTCAAGTACATGCTCTTTTAATTCCTTAACATCAGTTTGATCCATTTTATTAGGAGGAACATAAATAGGTTGGGTATCTAAAAGAAGATAAATTAATAGTTGACTTCCCTTTCAGAAGGAACTCTTACAAGATTATCTTGAAACACTTATGGAAACTTATTGACTACTGGAAATAACTCAAGAGTTGGGGTTCCAAAGCTTGAATTCTTAACCTGAACTATATTACAGGGATAACCCTCATATATAATCTTTCTAGCCTTAAGGTAAGAAATGAATCTACCCATAAGAACTAAGCTACTACCCTTCCATTATAGAATTTGTTCGTCTGCAAACTAAACATAAACAAAGCTAGTTTTACAATAGATAGAGTCATAATAGGAACATAACCAATCAATGCTTTGAATGATATCAATGTCTACCATTTATAACTCTACAGGATCTGTTGAGGTGACATTGTGGAAGACTGTGTGTTTCAAATTTTTGTATACCCTTCGAGCTACAACTGGGTCACCGACTATAGTAGAGACTTAGAAGGGTTCTGGGAGTGTTTCTGGAGTAACATCAACTTTGACTTTTAAAAATGGAGTTTGAGAGATAAAAGTAGACCCTGGATCTTTCCACTAATTTTACAATATGTGAGACACATCCTTAAGCTGATAGTATGCCAACTCAACCCTACCATTACCACTCAGTTCCATCACTCCAAAGATTTTCTTAACCTTACCAACTTTTAACCCTAAAAATTCAGGTGGCTTCTTTGTAGCAAAATCTCATGTTCTAGTTTCCACTGATCTATCATTTGAATTAGTAGGAAATGCAACCTGTTGATTGTTCTAGTTTGTCATTCTCTAAGCTAAAAAGTGAAAATGTGTTCTGAAACTCTACATTCAAAACTTCCTCATATGGGACTAGAGGAGTTGCATTAGAATTCCATGCTTAAGCTATACGAGGAGGCATGATGTTAAGCGCATAACAATGGATTAGAAGGGAGATCATACCAGCGCACGATCAGAATAATAAAGAGACTGACGTTTTCCTAAAACACTTTGTATTCTCCCTTTCTGTAACAACCTAAAAGGACTATGCTGAGTAATGCTTAATGTATTTAGAATGCCTACGATTAGACACAAGTTTATGCGCTAGAACCAGACCTCTGAACCCTTGCAGCATCCAAGCAACTAACTTGGTGAGTTAGTTGATTCATGAAGGTTGGGTCCAGCCATGTAGGGCACCCGAATATGAAGAATTACACGGATAAGTTTTACCAGAATTAAAAAGGGGTAATCTTAAGTTCGGAGGGTCTAGGGGTAAAATGGTCTTTTCCAGGCTAAGAGTAGTATTGTAATTACCCAAAATATAATTAATTAATTAATTATTTAATATGGTGTAGGGGTAATTCGGATTGGAAGGGTTGAAATTGAACGTTTGAACGAAATCTTGCTCCTCGCGGGTTCGAACCTTTATATAAGCAATGATTTAATTGATTTATTGTATCTAGTGAATTAGTTAAATTAATTAATATTTAATTTTCTGATTTAATTAATGAAAAATCATATTTTGAATAAAATAATAATATTAATAAAATTAATAAATAATGAGGAGTCCTAGTTTGACTAGGTCTCCACCTAACACTCCTAATCCTATTCCTCTCATTCTCACGTCTGTCACTCTTATTATCACGTTTTTCATCAGCAAAAGAACTGAATATAATATTTCTTCACTCTTGAAGAACTTACAAAAAAAAAATCAATCGAAAAACTAAGCTAAAAACAAAAATCAACAATATTCTTCTCAACGGATTGTGTTTTGGATTTTAGTGGTGAGGAAGTGGTGTCGTGGGAATAGGCAGCATTGAAACAAGTGCTAAATGACATTAAGGTATGGATTTTCTTCTATCTTGTCCCCTTTCCCCAGAGACCCTTAAGGTTCAGTTTAATCGAAATTGAAAAACTAAGGTTGTCCCCGGTTCATCACCCTGTCATTAGATCCTTAGAAATGTTCAAAACATGCGTTGGTATGTCTTCTTGTAGATAATTTTAGGTCTTGTTGTGATTATGTGTTGAATGTGGATTTTTAAATTATGTAAGGAATGAAAGATATATTCCGTAAAAGTGTTTTACGTTAATTGTTTGAGCATGGGTGTGGTATAATTAACTATGTTGCAGCTAGAAATTTTATTGTTATGAATGTTGTTTTTTCGTATATGTAAATGTTAAAAGTGTGATGTTAATAGAAGGGTAATGTTGCTTTAAAAATATCACCCGAATTACTCCAAGAATCAACATTAAAACTCGACAGAAAGATGGATTGAAAGAGACGAAATTTTCAGCGTGCTGGAAATGTTGGTCTCGGCTAAAAATTTGAAAAAAGAGCTATGTTTTAATTTTTTTAAAAAAATATTGAGGTCATTGTGAAATGAATCCAAATAAATGAAAATTACATAAAAATTTCATGAGAAAAACTAAACGAATATTAAATGTGGTGAGTGGGGATTAACCCACAACCGCTTGAATAGATGAGAGAGTTAGGAGAGAAATAAAGGAGAAAAATAAAATATGGTAAGTGTAGATAGAAACCACAACCTCTTGAATAGAGGAGAGAATTAGGAGAAAAAATGGATGAAAATAAATGAGGTGAGTGGGGATTGAACCCACAACCTCTTGAATAGATGAGAAAGTTAGGAGAAATATCAAAGAGAAAACTAAAATGAGGTGAGTGGGGATTGAACTCACAATCTCTTTGCCTTAAAGTTTAAAGAGGAGGTAAAATAAAGAAAATATTATGGGGTGATGGGGATCGACCTAGGGTCCCCCAAATCTGAAAAATGCAAGTACCATGTTTAATATAATATTAAGTGTTGCTCAAATGATTCAAAATCGAGTTCCCTTGCCCAATTGCGTATTGACACATATGCTTTACGTGAAAAACCATTTAATGAATGATGCCTCTAAGAGTCAAAATCAAGATCATGTCATACCAACAAGATGCATAAGTCTTGTACCACATAATCTTGGGTAAGTATGAGTCACTTAGACGAATTATAAATGAAGCCTCATGGCTTGTACGTATTAATGTAATGAAATGATATGAAGGGGAGTGTAGAATGATGTAAAGTCAAACCTCAAACATATTCCAAAAGATATTGTTAAGAATGAATTCATAGTTAATATCTAAAGAAAATAGTGACTACGTGTCTATAGGCTAGTGCAAGTGAGATAAACTGCATCTACCCCTAAAAATCAGTGTCACTAAACAAAATTTCTTAGAGACTATATATACTAAATGATGAATAATCAAAGAAAGAGTTTCTACATGAATATGGGCTAGTACAAGTGAGACAAGTTGCATCTACGCCTAGAATCAATGTCCCTCAAAGTAAACTCCAAGAGAGCATATGTATGTTATACGATGAACAAATAATGAAAGGTGAGTAAAGATGAAACGAAAAGATGTTAAGAGAGAACAGTGTGGCACCATAATATGAGGCTAGTGTAGGGCTGGCAAGGGGACGGGGAAGGGGACTGGGGGACGGGACGGGACGGGGGACGGGGAG